>NW_028185816.1:7655514-7696995 GCF_003343005.1 Rhea americana
TTATGCAGAGCTTAAGCTTTCAGTGTGAGCTAATCAAAGGATTTTAACAACATATTTTTCTTCTGTTCTTTGAGGCAACTAGAAACTCGAAATATTACCTATTGGAATAAATGTGTTGTCAGTGGTGTCTAGGGTGAGCACAACTCAAGCTGTGGCTGCCAACTTCTAGGGCTAGCCCTGTGCTGTCCATAGAGTGACAAGACTGCCTTAATCTATGTTTGCTGGCTGTGGCTTCCAGGGGCCTGTCCGCCAGTGGGCACCTGCCAGAGTACGGTGTGCTCTGACCATTTTCTGTCCTCGCGCCCTGCATGCTTCATCTCTTGGAAGCTGCACATAAAATGAGGACAACTCCACACAGATGGGCTGTCTTGCAGTCCCACTGATTTTGCTTTCCAGTAAGTGGTGGAGCCCTAAAAAGGGCTGAGAATGGGTCTCAGAACCAAACTGCATCCTTAATATTACTCCTAGTGTTTCAGTAATGAACTAAAGAAAAATAACCCTTGGCTGGTTGCTCTTTGTGCTCTTTCTTGTAACTTATATCATTAGCAGTGCTTTGTAACATTAATTTACATAATAGTAAGAGTTGATGCTTCCCCCCATAAAATGGTGAGGAGCATACTGTGCGACATAAAGATAGATCAAGAGTATACATATATAAAATAGGCAACTGTGGTCAGATTAACAAAATCTTGATGTCCTACTGTTTTCAATTCTTCAGTAAGTTTGTATTATAGTATTTTTAATATCCTGTGCTTTTGCACTGTTAGTCCTGCATCCATCATCAGCTGTAGATGAAAATTATATAGTTTGAACAACAACCATAAAAAATGAGTAGGAAAGCAGATTAACAGATGTTAGAAACTAGATGCTTTCGTTTATTAAGATTGCTTTATTCCACTTAGAGGAAGTCAAGGGGTGTGTCACTATTGCAGCTGCGTGGATGGAGTACAGAAAGGTTGAACTCCAGAGTCTTGATACTCCACACTTCCTTTGTACCTTATAATTAGTATTAGTTCTGTAATTAGTATTTTGAAACTTTTTTTTTTTTTTACTGTAAGATCCTATAATAAGAAGTATACAGCCTTATGCATCTCCTAATAATACCTCTAAATACACTGTTACTCACTGGGATACAAGCTGGGGATGGAGCAAGAAATCAGTCTTGCTTGAGGAGTCTGACTGCTGTGGTGGCGTGGGTTACAAACCGGCCTGTGCACTGAGGATACGATGTCAAAGTAGTATTTCAGGGTCGTACAGACCAGATACACTTTCAAAAATGGATACCGTGCAGAGGAGAACAGTCTGTTGGAAAAGATTGTCAAAGCATGGAAGATGAGCTATGCTGACTTTGCTTTCTGCGTATCTTGTTGCTTCATTGCAGTATGGAAATGTGCGACCAGAGAAACAATATCACCATGTGTCCCCTATGTGACAGAACGTGCAGTTACTGGAAAATGAGCTCTGCTTGTGCAACTGCTCGTGCAAGTCATTTGTTTGATAACCCTGCGACTGTCTTCTTTTCTGTCTTCATGGCTCTCTGGGGTAAGAAAATAAATGACTTGATGTTAAGCTTTTAATTATTTAAAGTACAACAGGAAAAAACAAAAGAGATAAAGCAGTATATTTATACTCAGACAGTTAATTACATAAAGAACTATTCTTTTCCTTCTCATGAAACTGTCACCTCAAAATTTATTTTCTGAACTGGAGGCTAAAAATTCAAAAAGTTGCTCAAGATGAATATCAAATGAAATTGTTAAGCATCTGTCATAAAACTGCTGTGTGGTATGTCAAATTTTCATTAACAGGATTGCATAGTTTGCCAACGAAATCTATTTGCAGAGCCAGCTTCCACTTTAGAACATTACAGAAGAAATGTATTAATGTACTTTGGGGTGGAGGGGAGGACTCAGCAGGGAAGTATAATGGCCTTTAACATCTCAGGACAAACCACGATTGATTCTTGAGTGAGCTCGAAGATGCAATTAAGGTTATCAGGAAGCAGACTTCATACATGCAGGCTGTGAACATAGAACTGCAGCATTATAGACATTATTCTGGTGCCGACTGCCCCTGTATTTTGAGCACGTCGTTTAACCTTTCCATTTCTTTTCTCAAGTGTAAAACTTTAAAAATATATTAACCCTCTTCCCCACGAAGTCTTTGGRTGTTCAGGGAGGGCTATGGAGGGCTCAAGGATGGTTATCACCRGCTGCATAAGGGTCAGGCGTCACTGCTGTTGTCCTGGTGTCATTCCTTACTGCAGGCAGGAGACAGGCTCTGTCAGGAAGCCATCAAGCAGCAGATGCCCTTTGAGGGGGACGCGGTGCTCGGAGACTGCCAGGGCTCCTCCCCTTGGCACTGGTATCAGAGCAGCACAAGGTTTTTGCCCCTCCTGTAAACCGTGATCAAAGAACTTGTTTTAGGTTATATTTAATCCTAAAAACGTAGTTTGAGTTTTCATTTGTTCTGACTGAACTAAACCAGCTTTGCAGCAGTCTTAAAAATCATTGCTGTCTTAAAGATCATCCTGCCATGTTACATATATGGAGAAATGTGATATACCTCAAAGCAGGATGCCATGTCAGAGACTTTAAATAGTCTGATTCGCTCATGCAGCGAATCAAATATCAATTTCTCTCTCCTTCATTTACTGTTACTGTGAACCCCACATGGATCTCAAAACAGAGTGTTCTCTTCTCCAAAGAAGAGAGAGTTTGGTTCCCTTTCCTTAGCAGAGAGTTATGGGCCCTGCTTCCATTTTTGACATTTTGGGGCAAAGGAAGGCAGATTGGGAGAAGCCAGTTTTTAGGCTCTGTGCAGAATAAGGCTTAATATCTGAGACAGTTTTGCAATGAGAATCACATCAGCTTTAAGTGCAATTCTTATGGGTATGTTCTCTTTCTATCTGTAATAGAATGAAAAGAAATTCTTTTTTGGGGAAGCAAAATGCCTCAGATTCTTCTGAGTCAACATAAAATTTTATTTTGGTGTATCTAAAGTAACTGCATCTAAAATAATGGTGTTCTCAAAAAGAGGTCAATTATAGTTGTGAAAAATCAAGACTTTTTCCAAAATATCTCCGATGTTCTGAATTCAAGTTATTGCAAACTTCATTTCCAAAGGATTTAGTAGAACTAATTTTTAAATTAATTTAGCACTTCTAACCTGCTAGGGTGACACAGGAAGTCTTTAACATAAGATGGAAATTACTCAAAGTTCAAGGGTATCATTGTGAGCAACCATTTGGCCAGGCTTTCTTTTTATGATGCAAGTATTTTGACATTCTGGAGAACTACACTCATGTGAGAGTTAAAACAGCTTTAGCACTGAATTGGGCCTCTGTCACAAGTTCACTGCTAAACATAGACCGTAGCACAAAATGCTGTTCTCCAAAAGAGCAGGCTGTCTAGGGAGAGCCTCTTCCGGCCTCCTGGGCCCAACCGTGGATCTTACCTTCTATTGAGCAGTACTGACTTCTCCTCAGGAGTAGACCTGAAGCTTTGGTATGAAGAGATATTAAAAAAATCTCAGAATCCAGATGAGGAGATAATCTAGACAATAACCTTTTGGTATTTTTCAGCTCCATTTCTGTTTATAGGCCCAGATGAAATATGAAAATACAGGTATACTTGGCAAAGAGGTGGTACCTTGCTACTCCATTATACCTGGCACATTAACACACTGCTCTTCAAATGAGCTAACAGCTGGCTGTGTTTCAGATGTAATATTTTCATTTTACATTTTTGTAAGTCAATGCCATAAAATGATTTCTAGTAGCAGTAAGAAACAATATACCTTTCATTTTTCCTACTTCTTACTGACATGGAAACTGTAGACCACAGTGCAGGAACTCCCAGGGGTGAGGAAAGGGGAGGGAATTCCAGGATCATGACACAGACTCTTTTAAGATATGATTAGGATGATACTGATTTACGGGAAGTATATAGCTTGTACAGGGGTTCGGTTATTGGTTTTGCACGTAAGAGTTTCACTTGAAAAACTAATGAATGCTATGACCATCACGTGGTTCCAGTCATCGTAGTGTCCTTTCCTCTCTATTCAACCTTGTTACCCTCTCCCTGCCTCCGGCTTTTCTGAATATGATGGCAAATGTTTCTGAGCACATCTGTTTATACTCACTGCAGAGAACTCCCCTGGGGACCCCATTTCTCGGTAGACTTGCCTCTTTCATAATCGCTTATTTATTATAGCRTACTGGTGTATTCCCAGCATCTAAATATGTCCTCTGAGAACTTCCTCAGTCTCAGAGGCAGAGACACTGATACAGGCAGGGAGTATTTGTTGTGACTCAAGAATTGCTTTAGTGGTGTTTCTTTTCGGTGAGTCTTCTCCAACGAAAAAGAAAAGGTCGATGTTCATAATTTCAAAAAATAAAAAAAAATAAAAATAAAGGTTTCCTCTTTAATCATCTGCCCGCCTTCAGCTTTTACACTGCCATGAGTGTGTGAGTTTGGGTGTCATTATCAGAGCTAACCAGACCCTTGTAAGCACTGGATGGATGTAATTATAACAACATACAATGCTTTGTATTACTACCTTTTAGGGAATAACTATACCACTAAAAGCACACATACAGAAATATAACTGCTTTAACATGTATAAGGCTTTAAATGAGCTATATTTTGTATCACTAAGAGGCAGTTTTGTTCGGATTTATGGACAGATTTACATAGAAATCAAGATCAACTGTATCATTAGTCATCTGCGCAAATTTAAGTTTGGGTGTCTGACTTTTAGACCCCTTAAAAATTGTATTAATCTTTCCACATGAAGGCATGGATATAATAAACGCCCATTCTTTTAGCTTACATTAAAAAAAAAAAAAAAAAAGATTGGCTCCTAGAACTGGTGATCAATATTTCCCAGACGGACCTTACTACTGAATAAAAGACTAATAGAAATGGAGTAAAGTTAAACTGGCCCTGTGTACTATACAGTATCGTATCTGCTGAGACCTTCTGGAGATCAGAACCTGCAGATTTACACCAACCTAATGAAAATGAGTTTGGGCAGTATGCCTATTCATAGCAGTTACAAATTTAAGACAAATTCTAACCCAGGCTGATACAATTTCAGACTTTTTATAAAATGTCTAAATAATTATTTTAAAAACTCTTATTCCAGCTGCTACGTTTATGGAACACTGGAAGAGAAAACAGATGCGTCTCAACTACAGATGGGACCTGACTGGCTTTGAAGAGGAGGAGGTTTGTCACTTAAGTTCTGACTTTTTGAYTTCCATCATTGTATTATAAATAGTTTTTTTTTTACTTTGAGCTGCTAGACATTGCTTCATGGAATACTACTCCTGCAGTATTCCATCATGTAAAAAAAAAAAGGAAAATCCTGTACATGAACTATTTGAGGTTTTTATAGCAAGAGTATGACTAGTACACGTTGTTGCCATAGAAACATAATTGTATAGCCACAAAATCCTTTTTTTTTTTTTTTTTAATATGTAGTCAGGTCACACCTAGGAGTGCAGGCATGGAATATACAGCTCATGCATTACTCCCTGGCTGCTGTCAGGGTGCTAACAACCACGGACCTCATTTAGCTCGCACTGCTGTAAATCAGTACTGAACGCATTGAAGTTGATAAAGTTACAGCATTGTAAAAGAGCACTGAAAAAATCCCATTAACTTTAATGATGCAGGATCAAGCCCTGACTTGGCAAATACCTAAGAAAATATTGCCAGACATGTGGGTTTGGGGCACTGGGAGGGACACAAATGTGGAGGTGGTAGTTTTTTGCGTATGCCAAAAAAAAAAGTCCACGACAGATTTATATTAAATGTGCTAAGTGGTGTGAAAGGAGAAGTGGCCAGATCTGTACAAAAAAAAAATAAAAAAAGGATATTACGAATCAATGAAGTTCTAGAACGAAAGGAGAGAAAACAGTCAGTTGAGAATCTGTTTTACAGTCAACTTTTGATTTTGTCATTTTACAACAATGGATCATAACGGAGCAACAGCCGTGCAGTCGTGCCTTTGACTTTAATGCATTTCAGAACGGACTGCAGCATGCAATAGAGGTCTTCTCTGTTGTCCCATCATATTCAGAAAACTATGACAATCCCACCACAAAGTCTGAGCGAGAACTTACACTTTGTGTAAAAGCTCACTACTTTGCTACTTATCTGCATGGATTTTTTTACTATTGTTGTGAAAACAAATACGACTGTACCTGTCATATCTTTAGATGTTCTGAATAGGTGCACAACACGTTGTTCAATTTGCTGAAACAAATTCTTTGTGGGCCCTTGGCTATACAGTGTGCCATGCAGCTTGGTGAGCCTAGTACAGTTATTGCTCCCCTCCCTGCCAGAAATTTTTGTGCTAGAATTACCTCCTCTTAATATTTATTTCTCCTCCATAATATATTGAGGCACACTATGGAAGCAGCCTCTCTGCCATGCACTTTGCTAGATTATATCTACTTTACTGGGAGAGAGTATGGGGATTTACTTCCTGGATACTATACTACTCTTTTATTTTTGGTAACTTGTTGTTAGCATACATGAAAGTGGAAAGGATTAACTGTATCTTTCCGATGACTATCTCCTTTATGTCTGAGTTCAAGAGCTCTGCACCACTACAATGTTGTGTGACCAAAAGCAGCAGCTGTTAATACAGTATATTTTGTTCTTTGCTTTGTACAGTCAACTCTAGATAACATGATCTTGAGTTCAGCAGAAAATTTAACCACCTCCTATTTCTGATTTTGGTGATTAAGTTGAAACTATGTGCTATAGGAAATAAGGGTTTCAAATGATATACTGAAATACAAAGTAGATCATCTTCTGGACTTTTTTCTTTAAGGACACTTAGTTCATATAATGTTTACAATGATGTTAGTAAACATCATTTAAAAGCATGAGTAGACCGAATTGCTTTGGTAATGTCTAGCCGTCTGCTGTACCTATCATTTAGTTTCATGTGATTTTTAAAATATAAATGCAATATAACCTGCTACAGTTCAATAATCAAATTTTTGTGTTTTGTGTTTTGTTTTTTCTTTTTTCTTTTTTTTTTTTTTTTTTTTTTTTTTTTTTTTTTTTTTTTTTTTTCTGGTTTCCTGCAGGAGGCAGTCAAGGTTTGGAAAACTTTTTTTTTAATTGCTCCTACCTTTTTTATTATATGTCTGCTGATGAAAGACATCTTTTGATCTTAGCCTTTTCTTTTTCCAGCATCAGATTTTCTTTAGAACTCCATTGATTCTTTTTTCCTTTCCATCCTTCCCCTCTCCACTTGTTTAGACCTTTTTCAAGTCTCTTCTGTTCTCCATCCAATGCATAATTTTGAGTATTTTCTGAATCTTTTAGCTTTCTCTTTGTATTTCTGAATGTTTCCTTCATCCTCTCCTCTAAAGTATATGGGCAATCTGTGAGTGCTGTCAAAGATAAGACTAGGACATCTAAACTTGGTCCATCTGAAGACCAACTGGCAATTGTGTGAGTTCCCACAGCTGCATGTTTTGCATATTTACAGCAGATAAAATTTCCTTCATGAGCTGAGGATCACAGAAATTACAATCAACAACATGTAAAATCTGATTTTTATCAAAAAGAAAAGTCATTGAAATCTAAGCATATCACATGCTTTGAACCATGCTCTCTGCAGGTTGTGCTGTATACTCTTATGTCTTACATTCAGTCTACATAGGGTTATGTGCAGGTGTCTGATAGGGATTGCAGAGTGGTGGTTTCTGCTGTAGAATTTAGAATGGTACTGTATTTTTACATATTCTTTAATTTACACTCAACTATCAATTGACAGAATTCAATTAGAAAACTTGGGAATTATCAGGAAATCAACCTGCCATTCATTCATACATAGCTGATAGAGAAAACAAATAATTTTGCTTTTTCTTAAGTATAACTTACTTCACAGGATCATCCAAGAGCAGAATATGAAGCTAAAGTTTTAGAAAAATCACTGAGAAGAGAATACAAACATAAAGAGGTATGGTAAAAATATTCATATTTTGACCTTTAAAAAAGCTGTGAAAAAGCCCAATTGTAGCAGGCACTGTTTCAAGACCAGGAGAAAAGAAAGAAGCAGGAAAAAATAGAGACACTCTATACTGTGTTTAAATTACAAGTATTTTCAATCCTAGCCTCTATGTAACACATTGTATATTTTAGTACACAGCACCTGATTATGTCTGGAAATGTCTTCAATAATAGTATACAGCAGTGTATTTTAAGGAAGTTAATCCATCCTCATTGAACGCGAGTTCCTGTTAGGCTAATGAATAAAGTTGGAGAGAACTGGTAGAGAACACCTTATCCTGTGCTATTATAAGTAACTAAAGTTTCTCAGGAGAGGTTCTTCTGTCTTGCTACACGCATCCTCATGACATCTTCATTTTAATCTTGGAGCTAAAATATGAGGTTCTGTACATATTCTATATGTACAGAACATATTCTAGTTGAAGAATTTTGGATAGTTTTTCCATCCTAAAAAGGCAGCCTCTCATGGCCTTCTCATCTTTGCAGTAGATCTTGCTTTTGCGTTCTGGAAATGGGAACAGCATCTTGGCTGATGTACGTTTCCAACTTTTGAAATTGCTCTAAAACACGAATATTCTGCTACTGAATTTGAATGTATTTTTTATTTTTTTCTTACGTCTTGAGGTCTTACTGTTTTAGTAAATTATCTTTTTGATAGAGTATTAATTAGGAGTACTCACACCAATTTCCTTGCCAAATTCTAGCTTTGGTAATAATGTTCCACCTCTTAAAAATAGCTTCCCTTTTGTTTCACTGAGTAAGGTATCCCTCACTACTTCATTTAATTTGTTCTTTTCTCTTGCCTTGAAAAAGGTGCTGCCTGTCGTACTGATGGGCAGTGCAATTCCTCTGAGGAGCTTCTATACCCTTCCGCTGGAGGCTGTAATTCCATATTGCTCTTTGTCAGCAGCAGACCACTTTGAAAAAGCCCCCAGTCTCCCCCAAATGCTTGTTTCAAGGCTACTTCCCCCTTACTTGCAAGAATTCAACTGTTTGTGTGACCGCATTTTTTAAGCAGAGAAGTAAATGCTCTTGCTTAAACAAAATCTGTCAAAAAAGTGTTGGCAGAAATTCCTCTTTTGAATCTGTTGCTGGTGGAATAGTAGCATGGAACCGTGGGTGAAACTGAGGGGTTAGACGGTGGAAAGCCCTATGAGAATATAACTGTGGTAACCATGTTAACATGGAGCATGCTGTAATAGACAATATACATAATGTGGACTGGCATTGAATTAAATGTGTCTGATTTTGTCATGTGCTTATACTTAAGGAATGATATGCTCTTAAAGGATGCTACAAAGCTGATACTGATATATTCTAGTTTATTTATAGAACACAATGCACACACAATATGCAAGCCTTTTAGTGTAGTGCGGAATACCTTACTTGCAGCATTGCTTTGAAGTCCCTTGCAGAAGAAAAAGAATTTGGATTGCTGCCCATTTACGTGCTAGATAAACAATGTTGAATACAGATTCTTTGTATTTAACTAAATATCTGTAACTTGCTGTTCTTTTTGGTGTATTAGGAGTTCAGACCTTGAATGTAGAATACTGTAGGATAACAGGACAATTAATGAATCATGACCTCAAAATATCAGAGTATGAAAGCTGAGCAATTATGACAGGACTTTTTATTTTTCTTTTTTTAAACAGACTATTTATAACTTTTTGGGCTCTGTTCAATTTGGATGTTGCTAATTTGGGAAACGTGAGAAAATGAGTCTTTATGAAAGACTCAGTAATTATCTTTCATTGGATCTGGCGTGTTAAAGTTCTAATTCAGCAGTGGTAACTGGGATATCTACTTAAGGAAAAACTATCCAAAGCCAACCTAGAATTTCCTCATATTTTTTCTTCAAAAGTCACATAAAATAAGTTATTTTTGAAGACAAAATTTACAGGGATACTTTACACATCATAAAGAAAAAAGAAGGTTGCAATCCTAAATGCAAAGAAGAAAATCCTTTGCCAGGTCAACTTGAGCTCTGAACCTTGAGCAATGTGTTTGGGGCAAGGAGAGCAGTTTGTTGTTGCTGTGGGGTTTTCTTTATATATATATWTWTTTTAATTAATCTAAAGCTGAAACATGAAGCATTGAGCAAACTAACAGAGCATTTGCTTGTTGCTAAACTGCTGTGTACACTGACTCAGTAGAGAGCCTAGAGATTAATTTAGCAGTGCTTTGTAACATTGTGTTGCACGATCCTTTTTTGTTTCCTTTAATTGCCATCAGAAGCATCGATATTTTCCAGAAGAGACAGCAAACAAATGGAGACAAACAGTCAAAACAATCATGGCTGGGGTGAAATTGGTACTTTTTATTCAAACTTGTGAAGAAATTAAAATTATGAGTAATTATGGAAGACTCAAATCAATTGTTTTTCTCAAAAAAAAACAAAAAACACTTTGGCTGTTGAACTTTTGTGTAATCTTTGCCTTTAGTTCTGTTGCCGTTCCTCTGCCCCTGCCCCTTCTTCAGTACTTCTTTAGTCACTGTTCCTGCATGTTGGGAATGGCACTGCTTGGCTCATCTTAGCTTCACTATATTGGATGGATGTGCTTTGCAATGGAGCATGGGCCATGTGTTTGAAGTGTTGCTTGCTCTTTGAGAATAACATGTATATGCTAAGAACAGAATTTAGGGTAATATTTTCAAATTTTAAAGTAATATTTACTTTATAATTACATTACAATGTGTGCATTGCCTTCTGTAATGTTACTTTGTTGTTTACTTTTTGGTGTTTAGAAACAATTCCTGACTTCAAAGTTTATGAAGGAATCCAGATCAGCAATATTATTCTAAATGAGATGTTCATAGCCAAATAGAGAGTGGGAGAAGCAATGGGTGATTGACGGCACTTAGGATATTCAACAATGAGTTATTTTATGTACCTGTGTTGACTCCTACCGAGGCATTCTGCTGAACGCAGCATGGATAGTCAGGTGCTCAGATTACTGCTCTTGAAGCAATGTGAAGTCCATCACACAGCAAAACAAAATCTTCCCTGCCCAACGGGTGTTGATCCTGCAAGTCTCCAGCAGCATAGTTAATCTATATTTCAGCGGCATCAGTTGTGTAAATGCAGACTTCAGATGTTATTTGGGGATGAAGAAGAGAGGGAGGTGAATTTTTCCAGGGAAAGCAAAAGAAAATATTTAACAGTAGAAGAGATCTTACATCACAGATGATAGAGTATTTGCACATTTCCTTCAAAAGGTATTTAGAAAAATTTGTTTGATTTTTGCACTGTGCAGCTGCTTGACCAATTTGAACTTAGATATCAAGTAAACAGTTTCTTGTTTGGAATTGTAACTGTAAACACTGTGTCTTTGCATCTTCTAACTGGTTGTGTATTTGTGGTCCTTCTCCATGTTTTTGTCAAATGCACAAATAGAAAATATTTTTTTTGCTGCTCTGTCTGTATTTAATTTCATCATTTTTTTTTTCAAATTTTAGACCGATAAAGAAAAATTGACATGGAAGGATCGTTTTCCGGCCTATCTCACCAATTTTGTTGGCATCATCTTCATGGTAAGAACATCTGAAATGTACATTACCGAGTCATTGCTTGGAACAGAATTGATACAAATGTTAGTGAAAGCATGACAGGCCATCAGATTGATTGTCTGCAGTGACTTTTTCCACTGAAAAAAATCCAAACACTTTACTGTTTTGTAACTRGTAAACTTTTAAAGAGATTGAATACTAAATTGCCTCTGCTATCAGTGAAGAAATAACTGTATTTGAAAGTGGCAAGTGAGAAATGAGAGCGATGGATAATACCACCACCACTGATGGAACAAAACTTTAGAAGTACATAGGGCTAGAGAGTGGCGTAATGTTTATTCTGAAGTTTTTTGAAAACATGATATAGCAAATTGCAATCTGGATTGCAACGATTTTTACTAAATCAGTCGAGTTTGAGGCTGTACCATACAATGGGAGAATTGAAAACAGGGAATTTAATTCAAGAAAAAGGAAAAATAATGATTAGAACAACATTTATCCATTT
This sequence comes from Rhea americana, assembly GCF_003343005.1. Lineage (NCBI taxonomy): Eukaryota > Metazoa > Chordata > Aves > Rheiformes > Rheidae > Rhea > Rhea americana. Next base: position 7,667,569 of record NW_028185816.1, read on the forward strand.
GCTTACAAAGCCTTTAAGCCATTTCCCTTTAAAACAAATTTTGAAGGAAATAATAATTAAAATTGTGCAACTGAGTAGCAGATGGATAAAAAGTTTTAAGCCCTTTCCAAAGGTAGAATATGCCAAACTAACTTTTGTTTGTTTGTTTTGGTAAAATGTCTGTTTTCAGAAAATGGAGATGCGGTAAATCCAGTCTCTGTGGATTTATGCGATGTGGAAGTGATTAGTTGAAGGAGGAGGAACTGAAATTAATATTGTTATTGTACACTGAGAAATAGCCTGGCTAAATGAGATACTAAATGAAATCTTTTTGAAGGGAAATGCTGTGGCAAAAGCAGGTGTCTTTAGCAGGCTTCCCTCAAGAAGGGATGCAAAAGGGCCGTGCAGGTGATGAGGTTAGGATGATCTGGGTGACAAACTCCTTGCTTCATCTGGAAGCTATGTGCGACTTAGCAGATGACAGGAACACCCTTGTCGCATCACCTTGCAAAGCCCAGGTCTGCGGTATTTTCTGCATCTCCTGTAATTTCACTGGGAGCTGAAGAATTGCTGCCTTTTAAGTATCATGTTATTAATGTATTCTCTATTTAAGCAATGAAAAGTGAGTAAGACTCTTTCCCACATACCTTTTACTCTCAGCTCCATGTGTCTGGTATTTGGTGTTCTTTACATTGTGCTGAAGCATTAGATTTAACTTCAGTTCGGGACAGACTAGAGAATCTTCATAGGGAATTGGAAGGCATTTATGCAGACTTAAACTGAAACACTCCTCTGCATCAGCTTTGCTTTTCCTTTTTTATAAGGCAAATACTATGTATACATGCTATTGCTATTAGAACTGAAAGGAAGTACACTAACATTTTAATATAAACAAGTATTTTACATTTGGGTGCCTCTTAAAAAGCCTTTTGCATGTGAAGGTATCATAATTATATCATTTTTTTTCATGTGATGGTCTCATTAGTAGCTAGAGAGGATCTGATTGTTCCACAGCTCACTAAAGCAACTGGAAGCCTTTATATAGAATTTGGTAGACTTGGGATGTGACCAGAGATCCTGTTGTTAAGATTATTGCTAAGTCCAATGCAAAGGAATTATAGTTAATTTTTTTAATAAGAAACTATGCTATTCTTAATTGCAGGTTGGGCTGACATTTGCTATCGTATTTGGAGTCATAATATACAGAATCTCAACTGCAGCAGCTCTAGCAATCAGTTCAACTCCATCTGGCCGGTCAAGTGTTAGGGTCACTGTCACTGCCACCGCTGTCATTATTAATTTGGTTGTCATCATCATCCTGGATGAAGTATACGGCTGCATAGCAAGGTGGCTAACTCAAATCGGTGGGTTCACATCCTCCAGTCATGTCTGTTAATGCAATTATGAGAGGACAAAAAATGATCTGCTGTTATGACTAACTTCAAACTGGTAGCAAACCCAAGAAATTCAATTGTAAGGCTAAAATTCTTGCTAGTTATTTAGCAATATCAAGGTGCACATAGTGTCAGCTTTATTTTTAGTGTTTCTTTCAGCTATGGTACTGATCTCTAACCCAGTTATGGGTGACATGGATGCAGCAGAAATTCCTGTACCTAATCTTGAACTTGAACTGGACTCTTCTATATCACACAATTACTAGTTTCATATTTTTACTATTATTTATTTGGCATAAGACCAGTCAAGAAATGAAAAATAGTGAATGCAAAAAATACTGTAGAAAAAATATTCTGAATGATTTGCAAAAACATCAGAAGGTCCAGAAAAAGGTCCAGAAAACTTTTCAGGTAAGTATTTGTCCATTCTGCAAACAAATATTATTGTGGAGGTCAACCAGATGTGAAATGAAATTGGAATTATTGTTGTAATGCAGCTGAACAGCAGGATCTGTAGCAGATTTACCACTGACCTCAGTGAGGCCATATTGGTTTAACCATTCCGAAGATATATATACACCCCTGTATTTAAAGGGTGGCTGACAGTTTCCGAAGTCCATATTTATAAGATTTTGAAATGCTCCAGATAGGATATTCTCTTAAAGTTTCTTATTTATGCCATATGGTTTCCAGAGGTTCCAAAAACTGACAAGAATTTTGAAGAGCGTCTGATTTTCAAGGCTTTCCTTCTGAAATTCGTCAATGCCTATACACCCATTTTCTATGTTGCTTTCTTCAAAGGCCGGTGAGTATTGGAAGACGTCGTTTAGGATTTCAGCTTGTGTTTTGTGAGGCAGCTGTAGCTCAGCCTGAGAAAAGGGCTGTATAATAAAATAACTGTGGTTTAAAAAATCCTCAGTATTGGATTAAAAACTACAGCCTTATGGGATAAAGCAATGATCTTTGTGATTCTGCTGTTCCAAATTTGTTAAAGCCATTTTGCCAACTTAACTTTCTACGTTCAGATATAACGCCCCAGGTATTGTCTATTTATCGCTTTCTAACTTTACATCTAGCAAGCAGTATCTCTCCTCTTGCAACCAGCATGAAAATACAAAGCTAAAATGAACTCCGTATCACATGTTCTGGCTAATGCAGCAGATATGAGGTTGGGTGCCCACATGTAGTCCAAACACGTTAAGATGCACCTTAGCGGATTTTTGCAAAGATGCCCCTGTGATACTAGGGGGCACATAAACAACTCAGTAAAAACTGTAAGTCAAGTTAGCACTTGACCCCCAAAAATGAACCAATCAAAGAAAGAAAGAAACAAACAAAAAAAAACCCCAGGAAAATGCCAAAACGGGAAATACCTAATTACTTTCCTTGCTTTTTCAGAACTAACCATTAACTTGCCCCACACAAAGGTATAACATTTCACAGTCAACTTCAGGAATCAATTAAGAAAAATACATATTATATATGAGGTTTATAATTCTAACCATTGTGTTCTAGATTTGTTGGACGTCCAGGAGACTATGTCTACATTTTCCACTCTTTCCGCATGGAAGAGGTAATTACATTTTACCCTGTCTGTGATCTCATCACCTGGGAACAGCATCTCGCACTGTTAGAGCGATGCAGATGTTCTAATTTGCGTTTCCTCTGTCCGCTTTAGTGCGCTCCTGGTGGCTGCCTAATGGAGTTGTGTATCCAGCTCAGTATTATCATGTTGGGCAAACAGCTGATTCAGAACAATTTATTTGAGATTGGCATCCCGTAAGTTGCAAGTTTTTTTATGTGTGTATGCATGACTTTTTACCGTGTCTATAATACAGTGTGTATTATCTGCCTGTTGATATGAAGTTGTTTTGTAGGCTTCATAAAAGATCTTTACAGGCTCTGCCTGTTCTATATAGTAAATATTTTTGTTCTACAGCACTGTCTGCCAATGTTGTAACATCGAACAACGCTGACATCTTTGAAAAGTGTTAGGAGATATCTTGATTTCCTCCTGGTTAGCAGTAGATATAATATTGAATGTGAGATTTAGCTATGACAAAGTTTGAGTATCTGTATATGCTCATCTGTGATGTTTCCTTTTCGTATATTGTAACTCTTGTATAGTTTTTATTAAAATATACATAGTTTGTTGTGTCTGTTAATATAAAATAACTGTCAATCTTCATCCACCTGAGAATTGAGCACTGCAACCAGAATAGCTGGCTAATTGAATCGTTCCATTTCTTCCAGAAAAATGAAGAAATTTATAAGATACATGAAATTAAAGCGTCGACGTTCTTTAGACCATGAAGAGCACATGAAAAAAAAGCAGCGTTATGAAGTGGACTATAACCTGGAGCCTTTCGCTGGACTTACCCCTGAATACATGGAAATGAGTGAGTGAGGTGGAAAGGAGGCATTTTAAGCCATAATTAATCTGATTAATTGGGATACATAGATGAGGTTTTTCAACTGCAGATTTGGTGGAGAGTGGATAAGATGCATGTTAGCTTAATTATTAAAGTGTATACTCTGGGACTGTAGCACATTTCAGCCAACCATTAGCTGCTACAGGGATGAACTGTGCTATTTTGTGTTCATGGTACCTTACAATAGCACTATACATTAGATATTTTCTATCAAGCTATATGACATATTACTGCCAAGTTTTACATGCAAATAATTAATAATATAAAATTGAGATTTTGAGGCATATTTTGTCTTCAATTGCACCTAGGTTGGAAATAGCTTATTAAATTTAATTCAGATATTACAGTTTCCACTGTGTATTTTCACTCCAGACTGACTCTGTTTTCTGAAATCTGGACTTAATGTTCTCGAAGAGATTTGTGCCTGTTGACCAGGTGGTACTTGACAGATTGCATAAATATTTCTCAATTAAATCGTTATGTTGATCAATTAATATGGAACTTAAGCAGTAAGCTTAAATTAGCTCTGCTAATTTAAAACTCTAAAGCTGCATTTCTTCTTCTGCTTCCACTGAAGGGCTGAAAAGAACTGCAGTATATAATGCTGTTTGCAACAGTATCAGAAGTTCCTGAAGGCTCAGTCAAATGGGCGATCTTATTTAGTATTTTCAGGAATGGCTAGGCAAAACAATTAGAAAAGGATAATGAAATATGTTAATACCAAAAATTGGCATGTATAGTAAAAACAGGGGCAGGTTAGAATATTAGATGACCTTGAGTTTCAGAGCAGTTGAAACAGAGTGGAAATTTAATAGTACAAAATATGAGGTCATGTTATCAATTCTTAAGAATATATGCAATTAGTTACATCAGCATTTGGAAGTAATGAAGAGAACGATTGGGCTATAACAGTAACAGGATAAGCATGTTATGAACATGATGTGTTCATGAAACAAAAGCCAATGTGATCCCAAGATGTAGCCAGCAGGTTATTTCCAGTAAGGACAGAGAATCAGTAACGTCATTTATGAAGCAGGGGTAAGACCAAGCTAAGCTGGAGCCCTCTGTAGAGTTCTTTTCACCCACGCCTGGAAGGGATGAGTGCAAACTGGAACAGGTGCAAGAAAAGCTGCTGAGATGATCAGAGAAAGAGGTTGTTATGAGAGCACCATAAAGATCTTGGCCTCTTTCAGAATGCAGAATGACAGCTCAAGGGAGCCAGAGATCACTTTCTTTAAATACACATAGCAGGTTAACATTAGGAAGAGTGAAGATCTGTGTAAACTAATGAACAAGGTTAATAGGACAACAAATAGATGTTATCATGAATAGATTTGGGCTGGCATGAAGAGGGCTTTTGAACTTCAGAAGAAAAAGCATCCAGGGGGATTAGTGAGGGCTCAAAGCCCACCTCATGGAGCATGTTGAGTTCACATGAGAGCTAATACAGTCCCTGGAGGCAGCAGATGACAGGACTCAATAACCCAGAAGAGCTGCTGTAATACCATGTTCTTCATATCACTCCTACGGTCAAGAATTGTTGGGGACAGATTTTAGCCTAGCACCACTTCCCCAGCTCCTGCCCTTCCCTGTTCATGGCACAGAGCAGGTAGTGCCAGTTTTGCCCACAGTGGGGAATGGTATTAGATGCTTCCCCACGTTTCTGGTTACTTTGCCTTCCTGAACCAGCCCTGGATTTTGGAAGAAGTGTCTGCATGGAGTACCAGTCACTCCAACTGTTTCTAGGGGAAGACACAGTAACCCAAGCAGTATGTTTTAGTCTCCCAATAAGTGGTGTCTTGTTAGGGGGAATGGTACTGACATGATGCTGCGTGCATTTGACAAATACAGACCATATCCATTGAAATTGTTTTTTTTTTCTTTTCAGTCATTCAGTTTGGATTTGTAACCTTGTTTGTTGCATCCTTCCCACTGGCTCCGTTGTTTGCTTTGCTGAACAACATCATTGAAATCCGTCTAGATGCAAAAAAATTTGTTACCGAGCTGAGGAGACCAGTAGCAGTCAGAGCAAAGGATATAGGTAAGTGCGCCTTGCTGTTATAACTCCCTGTTTGCTTATTCCTAGATTGATGGCAGGATGTTATTATGCTGAGTTAGTTTCATTAACAGGAAGATATTTACAGGACAATTCAAAACCTTAGACTACGGCTTAACTGTGAACTCTAATAATTTATCAAGCCTTTGCTTTTAAAATAGAAAGAGCAGTGCTTTAAATTTAGATTAATATTTTATTAAGTAAACAATATCACTTTTCAAATCAAAATGATCAATACAACAGTGAAATATGCTGCAAGGCTCTGCACATCAACAGTTCTTCCTGGCAATGCAAGTGTCTGGCAGAAGCAAAAATTTCTGCATTTAATTATTCTGGATGGAGCTGGAGAAATACTCTTGGGAAGGAGAGGAGCCCAGAATGTCTGTGGATAAATGTATCCCTTCCTACTCAGCATGAATGTCAAAACTTGGGAGCTTGAAAGCTGCAGCAATTCTAGCTGGAGTGAGGCTCCACAGTTGTACAATGACGGCAAAGCAGTCTGCCTTTTATCGCCGAGGGACTAAGAATGAGGCATATATGCAGTGATGGAGCTGCTTCTCCTAGCTGTTGGTTAACTAGGATATTCAAAAAAGCTCATTAAAATAATTATTCATATTACAAAGGAAGTCAGCAGGAGCCGAAGAAGTTTGCTATGAATTACTAAATTTGGTGTTATTTCTGGTATTGTGAACAGCAAGCAGAGCATTTCTGAGTGCTTGTTCTAGGATTATCCTAGAACTGAAGAACACATTTTATGTTGTTGTGTTATTGCCTTCACCTTAACATTGCTTTTGCTGTGCTCATTAGAAGCTGGGGACAAGTTTTTTTTTGCCTTTTTTTTTTCTTTTCCTCAGAGGGTATTAATTGCAGTTTATTGCAATCCAGGCCCAATCAGAGAATTCCTAAAGTCAGAAATCATGAGATGACTGTAGGCAAACCAGATGAGATTTTAGGTAGGCACCGGCAGAGTTGGTAAAGGGAGGTTGTACCTAGTAAAGGCTGTATGTAATCACTGCCTGTGAGCAGAAGTCTAGCTTGGCTGCTGCTGATACTGCAATGTATTTTTCTGACATTAAATTCTGTACTCTGTGCAGGCTACCTTATGTATGCCATGCCAGAAGACCAAAACTGTAGAAAGTGTATGTCAGTCATCAAGCAAAGGATTCTGTCACACTATAAGAATCTTCTGGAGATGTAACATTGTATAAAGCCTCTTACATCTTTCTTCCTCCTTAGCTGCAGAATAGCAGATTGGCTCATCAGGGCTGTAACCAAACATACCTGATAGCAGCCCTTGATTTTTTTTTTCTATCACTCATACTTTGCAGAACTCAAAGGTCAGAGATTTACCCTTTCAAGTAGTACAGAATCAGGCCATACATTAGTTTACATATATTACTTGCAAATGTACATGGCAGTTAGGAAAGAAACTATATTTAGCCCTTAACAGATACGCTTTCTGCCTTTCCCACTAACTACCAGTTGTCACTACTGATTCTGACAGTGAACAAAGATATGCTTTGGTTTTAAAGAAATGATGGAAAAGGACAATCAAGCTTTCTCTTACTAAGTGTATAGTACTGAGTCTTGTATGTCCATCCTTCAAAATGAGTTTCACCAAGGGTCAGAGGAGTCAAGATCCAGGCTGCTGGGGCTTTTTTAGTGAAAAAAAGGTGTGGTTACATACTTCAGAGTTATCAGCACAGACTGAATTTAGCACTTGAAACACTTCAACTAAGGGGAAATTTTCAAGCTGTGGTGATGAGGAAGGGCAGAGCTGTGCACCTGGGTGACCTTTGGGCATCAGCCTCATGCTGCCTTCGCAGGGGTTGACCCTGAGCCTGTCTGTAGTTGTGTTGCATATTGTATGCACAGAGCCTGTGCTGAGAAGACAACCTGCTAGTGTTGCCAGATGCAAATGCAAAATCCCATCAGAGTGACTCTACTGAAGCTTTGCTTTCTCAAAATTGTTTCTCCTCATTATTTATCTTATACCCTCAGATTTGGATAGCTCTCCAAAACTAATAGATCAATATATTCTGTACTGCATCTGTGGGGAGTCCAGTTCCCCATCTGTAGCTCTTTTTGCTCAAGTAGGAGAAATCATCTGAGCAAGTTTTAATGAAGTTTCATTATCTTTTTCTTTTCTACCTATGCTGGCATTCCTCTTCCTTAAAGGAGCTGTTAGCTCAAAACTTCTAAAAATTAGGTGCCTGAACACAGCTTTAGAAAACAGTTGGCTTCCTTTGCTTGCAGGTCTTTAAGTTGTTCTTTTTTTGTTTAAAATATACCTGTAGTTTGGCACAGTCATAAGCATTCCTAACATTGTTAACTGAAAATGTCATTTATCTAATTCTAATGACTGGAGCAGTATTTACATGTTTGTCTCCTTCCTCAGGAATCTGGTATAATATCCTCAGAGGTATAGGAAAACTTGCTGTCATAATAAATGTAAGTAACTGCATGAATAAAACTTCTCTTTCAGTAGTCTGGCTCTTCCATTCTCTTCCATTGGTTTTATTTCAGCCTAAATCGCTTAAATTGAGTGAAATCATGTTTTCTCAAAAATTAGTGAATCAGATCCAGTGTTCATTTGAAAGTTGTGATAGTTTGGCATATTGATGCGTCATGGAGAGAAAATGGAAAAACTTAAATATCCAGAATGGTAAAGAGAATTGCTACTACACAGATTGCCAATAATATTCAATAATGAATAGCTGCTGCAGCTTCTCTAGGATGTTTTCATAATATGGTCTTACTCTTCAAACAAGTAAAACCATAGCCATCTGCTTAAATACTACTTCTTTCTATTTTACTATTATGCACTATTACCACTAAGACTACTTAATTTCAGTGGCAAAACCTATTGCCACAGGAACTTTTAGGGTCAGATAGTCAAGTGGATATGAATTAGTTTGGCTGTCGCTCCATTGAAAATCTGGCCTTGAAGTGTTATAGTCTACTATCTATCACTCGGCTCTGGAAATCCATGAAACTATTATTGTTTATTTCAGCAGTGAATACTCCAGTCCTTAGAAAATTGCACACCTTAATATCAATTTTCATTGAATCATCTTGATTCCTCAGAAAACCTGTATTTTGTGGCCATTTGTGAACAGATGATCTCTCACTTGCTTCTGTTATATTTATGTAGTTACCTCATACTCGGTATGAATAGACACCCACCTCAGTCATCTTCAAGAATGACAAGTAGAAAACATAATGGAGCACAATAGAGGCCATGCAGGGCTTATGGCCAYGGGTCCATTTTCTCAGAAGTCTGTTCTGAAACTGCTGGTTCCTGTCAAATCTCTGGTGGTTGGACATGTGTCATTGCCATGCCTTTCTCCAGGTGGGAGATAAGGAGAAGAGACCCAACCCGGAWGCAGTCGAGGCTGCTGAGGCTTTGCAGCCCATGGGGCTCCTGCAGCGTAGAGGAGCTGCCACTTCACTCAGTTTCCCCCAGCCCCAGGAGGGAACTCTCAGTCAGAGCAAATCCAGCTTCCTGAAACCAACAGAGTCCCCCCTCCCCCTCCATGTTGGCATCCAGGGGCTGGATCAAATCCTTTTTGCAGAGAGGGAAAATCCCTTTGCTTTGCCAACAAGTGTCTGCTGTTCTACAGCCAAACTATTCATATATTTTGGTATGCCACCTTAATTTGTCTTTACTGTTTCTCCTCTTTTCCTTTAGAAATAATTTCTTTATTTTCTGTTTTCTTCCATATACTCTCTCTTTGTCATTATCTGGTGTTATTTTTCCCTCTTTGATCTATCTACTGTCCCTCTTTATCATAAATAAAGTAAAACATTTTGTACTGTGTTTGTTTCACATGTACATGAGATTTATGCCAGTAAGAAATGTTTCATAATAATAATAAATTAGAAGGGCCAAAGTTATGAAGAACTCAGCTAAATTTGCTGTCCTATATTTTGTGGATAATATTTTTATAAAACTTTTTAAATAACCAAATTACAGGAATTTTTTTGTGACCATAAAAAAAGGCTCAGTCTGCCCATCCTTTTATCTTGATAGAGTTAAAAAAAAAATGCATAAAATAAATTCTCATTGCATTGCAAAAGCCCATTAAAGTAGTCAATTTGCCGTATGTTGTTCACAGAACAAAAAAAATACATCTAAATGAATCAATTGGAGCTTATACAATCCATTAGAGACATGTAATTAGAAACAGCACTGTTTTGCTTTCCTCTGATGCTGGAGGGCATGACAGCTTCATTCTCCAGAAGAGTTCAAGTTGTTTTCCACATAAAAATCTTAGTCAACATGGAACCGCTCCATTTAATATTCTTCAGCTCAAAAGGATAAGCAGTTAAGTTTCACCTTGTTGCAGCAGTTAGTCCATATTTAGGGCTCTGTGGGCTGCAGTTTCCTTTTTTTTAAATGAAGCCGCCCCCTATACAGCAGTCTCTAACTCAAGTGACTTCTTTGGGCAAGACATGCTTGAATGTATTATTAACTAAACACTGTCTAAATACTGCGCTCATTTTTTACTCTTATGGCTTAGGCATTTGTGATCTCATTCACATCTGACTTCATTCCACGCCTCGTGTACCTGTATATGTACAGTGAGAATGGCACCATGCATGGCTTCGTGAACCATACACTATCCTCTTTTAATGTCAGCGATTTTCAAGCAGGAACAGCTCCAAACGACCCTATGGATCTTGGCTACGAGGTCCAGATATGCAGGTATTCTTTTGAGTGATAACTAATTTTAAATATTTCCTCAGCTAAGAATATGACATTTTTTTTTCATTCCTGGGGTAAATCTAGGTTCCCTGTTTGTATTTTCAGTACCTGCTAAGCAGGTTGGTAGCCTTTTATATCAGATAGAGCCATTGCCTTGAAGTCTTGGCTTGCAGGTGAAGCAATCGCAATGCTTGAATATTAAGTACTGCTTATTTGCAGAAAGATAGGTTAGCGTTGTTGTGTTCAGCATTTGTCAAGGAATTTGCAAAGATTTTGACTGTAGATTGTGTATCCACTTTCTGTGGAAAAGGATATAAATAATGACAAACAGCGTAATGATTCTTTAAGGAAATAAAATGACATTACTGTGATGTCACATGGTTGTATCATACGCTGCTGATATGCTGACTGTGACTTCACAGTACACCTCTCATTTTTGACCAATTTTCTAATAGTTCCTGATGATATTAGTAATAGTTTTATCTGCACTGGAACTTAAGGCCCACTTAAACTGTTATTGTACAGGAAATTTGCATGTGTATAACAAGTCTTACATGTTATTTTCATTGTTAAAGGAAAGTTGTTGTTGCATATTTCAGCTTATCAAGCAATCTAGGTCAGTGCTGAAATCCATGCTTTGCCTAGGCTTCCTTAGATATGCATCATCTTCAAAACAAATGTTTTAAAGCTTATAATTGGGGACCAAAGCCAAAAGTAACAGTGAAAGCACTTCGAACAATGAGGCTCTAGGGGAAAATGGGGGTGAAATGAAGAGGGGAACAAAGAAGGCAGAAACATTCCAAGGGAGAAAAATAAAAAAAGATAACTTTGGTATAAATGTACTGGAAAATAAAAGACACTAATTGGGGAAAAATACCTATAAAATTGTATTATTTTTAAATTTATGCTTTCTGTAAATCAGAATAGAGCAAGTTAACCTGATAAAATGATTGCTAAACGGAAAAATCACTCTTATTCTGAGATGAAAGAAAAATCCAACAAGAATTGCATAAATCTTAGCTTTTTCTCAGTTTTCTTTTTTATGATTTCCTTCTGGTGATCTCTGGGGACATGAGAAATTAGTTTGGCAGAAATGTTTTTAGCACAAAACTTACAGAAGGGAAGTCTTAATGTCATGGCCCAATATACAAATCTAGTTTTATCTACTTTGTTCTCCTAGCCTCTTTCTTCTTCCCTTTCCATCACTTATCTCATGTTTGAGTGATTTTTTAAATCATATTTAAAAATACAGAGGCATAATTCTTTCAAAATATTGACAGGATGCTGTGGTTTAAATTTGCTTTATTTTTCTTGGTCCCATTTCTAACAAGTTAATTAGCTCATAGATTTTCCAAAGCCATAGCTAAGGCAAAATTTTCCTGTTTTCTCTATACAGCAGAATTTGACTGCAGTCTTTTGCTGATCTTGAAAATATAGAACTCCACATAATAAAATACACTTGATAAATCTGAGACCTGGTATTTTGAGACCCAGTATTTTCATCTTCAAATTTAGTCTGAAACACTTTCTTAACAATTTTAAAGGGGAATAAATCATCTGAACTTTGCAGTTTATCCCCTCAGAGTTTATATTATTTGTATAATTAGAGGGTATTAAGATAGAATTTTGATTAAAACTGGAAGGCTAGGGGAGGCTGTCAGCTTTATCTTGTTTGTGTGAGGATTGTACGATTATGCTGTAATAGCAAATTTACTTTTAGACAGTTTGATTCACTGTTTGACTATTAAGTATTAAATGCTCAGTATGCTAAAATTTCTAAATGACATCACTGGTTTACTGAGTCTTGTTTTGCAGATACAAAGATTATCGAGAACCCCCTTGGTCTGAAAACAAGTATGACATTTCAAAGGATTTCTGGGCTGTCTTAGCAGCAAGATTAGCATTTGTGATAGTTTTCCAGGTATGTTATACAGCAGGCACTTTCTATATGAGTAGTTATCGCTTTCTGTATAAGAAAGGGGAAAAAAAAGTGTTATCATCTTTCTTCAGCTAAATAAGGCAGGCTACCTTTGGAAGTAATTTTTTAGGGCAAACTAARTATCTCCTTTCATAGCTGTTTCATGTAATAGCAAAGGATTTTCCCCATCCTATTCACTCTTTCTCCCTACCACCACCCCCAAATGGGTAATCCTTAATGGGTAATTTCATCCACAGGGACTGCCTGCACTGCTTTGATGCAGAGCAATGTAATGACCCTACTGAGCAGCAAAGCACAAGGCTGATACTAATTAGGTCCCACCAATTTCTCCAGTAGGACATCAGCATATCTCCTAAAGAAGTGTCCCCCCCCCCCCCAAATCATTTCTAGATCTGGCCAAGGTATGAAATTTCTGAGGTTTCTAAAAGAGATTTTTATCTCAAATTTGAACAAATTGGCAAAGTCTTGTCATTTTTCACTAAATAGCATTGTTCAATCACAACAGTTATGTTGGTTATTGTAATGTAGGTGTTTTAAGAGTCTGCCTTATTTAAACAACTTGTTTCCAAAATTATCCTTTTTTTGACAAACTATGTATCTTTCTGTGAAAGGCTTCACTTTCCTTGAATCAAGATATTAAATCAAAAACATTTCAGTGAAAGGTTTTTTGCTACCTTTCAGCATTCTACCTCTTGTTATTTGCTTCTGCCTTGCTGATGTAAAACTCATAAGTCATTTATCAATTATAGTATTTCCTTCTGATTTCTAAATGGCTTTGACAGTATTTGTACTTAAACTAGAAAGATCTGTGTCTGCCATTTTTCCATCCCTTCTAGTATTGACAGGAAGTTGAGGTAAATTTGGCTCAGGATCAGACTTGTGACATACAGTTGAGCCCAACTCAAATGTTGTCCTTCATTCTTCCTTCTAAAGTACACTGAAAATAGCCCATTCCCTCATAGTCATCTTTTCATTTGACCTTGCTGACATTTTCTCACAATTTCATTTTCAGAACTTGGTCATGTTTATGAGTGACTTTGTTGACTGGATTATCCCAGACATTCCCAAGGACATTAGTCAGCAGATTCATAAAGAGAAAGTTCTCATGGTGGAGGTCTTCATGCGAGAAGAGCAAGGAAAGCTGCAAATGCTAGAAACCTGGAAAGATAAGGAGACAAAAAAAGGTGAAAACTGTAACAGTCACAGCCCCAAACTCTCCAGGAGCCACAGCGGGAGCTTGTCCTCCTGCCATTCATATCCTGTTGATGTATAGAAGAGGAGGGAGTTGAGCGTATCGGGGCATTCCACTGATGAACAAGCCATCACAGAAAGGGCAGGACTTGATTAATAATGGACRACCTGGTGCGTGTTTAAGGATGTGCTGCCGTTCTGTGCCCATCTTTGTGAGAAATGCTCTCCTTACAAATATGGAGGACCACGTTCTATTTCTGATCTCTTTTTTTTTCCTTTTGCACAAGCAGTAATGCAGGGAATTTTTATATTTCAAGGTTAGATAACACTATTGATGTTGGTGTGCATTAATACATGCAAGTACTTAGTACATCTTGATAGGGATGTTCTCTGAGAATTTGACCTTAGCCTATTAAGTAAATAAAGATAAATTTTAAGTAATAATACTATTAATATTTAAAATATTTTTGGAACCACAGGCCTGAGAGTCTGTGGGCAACTCTACAAAGTATCTGAAAAACAGTTTTAGAGTGTGCTCCCTTTCTCAGGAAGAGAGAAATGATATAAAGCTTACTGGGCTAATTCACTTTTAAAGATAGGATTTAGATCTGCTGGCAGACTTCTGTGTTTGAACCTGTAGGTCAACCTGTAGGCAAACAAAGCTGCCATTGAGTCAGCTGAAGTATAGAGAGAAACAAACGTGTGGGGCACTTGTGGCCACCTGCTGTATACTCAAGACCTCCACTGGGGCACTGTCCTGTTCAGAAACTTCAGAAGATTGCATCAAAATTGAATGCCTTTATCTTCATCCCAGTTCTGCAACCATGGAAAGCTGCTTGCTCATTGGCAAAGCTGTTTTTACTAATGTGGATGAAGCTACCTCAGTGCCCCAGCCTGCACCATGTGTTTGAGCAATCCCCTTAAGATTCCCCACTTACAGCAACGCAGCAGCAGCAGCACAATTTCTGAGACCCTTCCCAGCAGGTGGATTATCACTAGTGCATTTTGTTAAATGCCCTGAATTAATGAGCACATGTAGAGCTACAGTGTCTCACACTGCCCTGCCTAGTACTTGGACACTGTTGTTCCTGAGGAGTTACACATTTTCCCATTGTATTAGCACATCCCTTCCTTAGACAGGTTTTTCTCTGTAGCCCTCTGTTCTCTGCAGGAGAGGGAGTCTGTACCCGTTTTTCATGGCCAGTTGCCCCTGCAGACTTTGTACTATTGGATGGCATATCCCAGAAGCTATGCCAAAAGGGGTAAATCCAAACCACATACCAAATATTGTCTTCAGTGGAAGTTTTTCCTGCACTGGGCCTACAGGACCAGACCTTCAGTTACAAGGCTTTTATTTTGTCTTAAAATACCCTAGTTTTTGTACAAGAAACTTCCTTAAAGTGTAAGTCTAGTGTCCTTACTTATGAAGCCTATCTAATTCTCATCAGTGCAACTCTTTTTATGTATCATACATTTTAGTTTTGCTTTGTCAATGATAAACTGCACTTCCAAATAATATTGGTGCAATTAATCTCATTTCTTTTATTGCTGTCTTGTCCATGGCACTTACATAACAAATATAAAACTGAAGAATAAAATAAAAACTAAAGATATTCTTTAAAGTGTAACTACTGTATGGTTTGTTACAAAACCAAACATCAAGACTGTTTTCAAGAAAAGTTAGTTTCTCTTTTTCCATTTCTTTTTCTTTGCCAAACTAATTTAAAGATTAATGCTAGAACTTTAAAAGATGCCAGATTTAGCTTTTGCTATATTTATTTGTTTTAAAGTATGTGATAAACTTGATAATTTTCTATGGTCTGTCCAAAGAAGGTACCAGAAAAGAAATTATGTGGAAGAAAGAATGATATTAACCAAATACTCTTAAAGCTAATTTAAAATATTGATCCAACCAAAGATTTTTATTAATAAAGGGCTTATATTTTGCTATCTCTTGTTTCTGTTGTATTTTGACTTGCAGGAATGTCACTATTTTAAAAATTTATAACTTATGATAGCTTACTATTATGGGGCCAAATCCTGCTCAGTTTATTCACATGATAAGCATTATGCCTGGCAGTAAGTTTTTACAAGATCAGGCCCATTGACTGCAATAGAACTGTGAATGTGAATAAATTAAGCAGAATTTTGTCCACAAATCCTGTTGGAAAAATATTCTTCCTTTCATTCCTTCGTAGCCTAAACGTTCTACAAGAAAGTCAAATACGAACTACCTATTCTGAAGACAAATGTTAAGGAACTTCCTCTAAAGGAATTTCTTCTGTAAATATTTACCTAAAAGTGTTCCCAGCTTAATATTGACATTCCTGTAAATAGTAAAACTATATCCTGAACACACATGTATCAGAATTTTTCTTTATTTGCTGAAATCATGAAATAGTAACAGTTGCTTATATTTTCTTTTGTACAGTAAAATGTTTGAAATGGAATTTTGTATATAAAAACTGTATTACTACTTAGATAACGATAAGACTCTTTCATGGAATCATTTTTTAAGAAAAGTAAATATATACTAAATCTCTTCAGTTGTTTTTTTTTCTTTGCAAATTTGCTTGAGATATACTTGAGTATGCAAGCTTCTCTTGTGAGACAGGTTCAATTCCCAGCGATCCTTGTGCGCCAAGTATGCAAACGCAAGTGCTAAATCTGAGTTATAAACCAAATCATGTCACAGTTTGCATAAACTGATTCTTTGATACCCTTCACAGTGTTCCTTATCTACTCAGGTAGTAGAGACCAGAACTGAGAGATTTCTTTTGTAAATATTGGCTAACTCATTTGTAGACATCTTCCTGGCAGGTTAGAGTACAAATCCTGCACTCTGGCTGCTTTGGACACCCATTTTGGGATGAGATGAATCCCACCTTAGATGTGGTTGTCTCTGTGTGTCCACAGAGGGAGGTTTGGCTGCCAGCACACACATAGACACCAAATCCTGTCCTGGGAGCTTTAATTTGCTTTTGTCTTTTGTTGTAGGTATTCAGCAGAATGTAATGCGTAAGGGTTTTCACCAAGTTATTTGAAATGGGCTCCTAACAAGGAAGAATGTTATTTGATTCAGTCAAATTGAAAAAATATATATTTGTTACTAGAGGAAAAATGTTGAATGGTTAAACTAAAGTAATAAAACTCAGTGGTTCCTCCAAGTATGTCTTGCTGAACCCAGCTCTGAAGTGCAACAGTGCAGGAGGCAGAAAGGCTCCACTCCATAGTTAACAGTTTTACTGGTGTTGTGCAACTGAATAAACAAAGCTGGGCTCTGAACCTGCCTGGCAAATTTATTTTTTGTCGTCTTCCCACTTTTAACTGTTCTGTGAGAARGCAAGGAGGGATGTTTCATACCATTTCTTCCTCTCTAGCTAGAAAATAGTAATATTTCTAACTCTAATCAGATTTAAGAAGAAGGCAGGAATTCTGTGTGAGGATAATGAATATGAAAACCTGTTCCTAGACTACACTCAGACTACACTTTCAGCTGTTTACTTTTACGGGATAGGTACAAGATATCCTGCAAAAGACTTCACTTAGAGCATGAGTAATAGCACTGAAGTCAGTTTTGTATTATGCTTGTTTTGTGATTTGTTTGTTATCCAAATAAAGGTAAGGCCTTAGTTTTATAGAAAAGATGTGTCATCTTAAGTCAAACACAGTGTTGCCCATGTCAAACACAAAGTTCTGTTCCACAACACTTCATCGTTTTGAATAACTTTTGTAGAAGCAGATGAATTGCTGCCCATTTGGTAACTGGGTTGGTTTTGTCACTTCTTAAAGACAAAATAGGTAGGAGTTCATTAGCTATAAGTTAAAGTCTTCCATAAAGAGATTTGCACTGCTGTTGTGGAACCTTATTGAAAGTTTTGTGGTTTTTTCTGGGTTTTTTTTTGGTGTTTTTTTTTGGGTTTTTTTTTGTTTTTTTTTTTTTTTTTTGTTTTTTTTTTATTGATGCAAATAGAAACAGGTTTTGCTCTTTTACCAATAGGAAATTTAAAGAATTATTATGCTAATAAAGATTCAATGGAAGACAAGAAATGTACAGTGGAAGTTAGAGAAGCAGAAATCTGGAAGTGCCCAGGAAGTAACTGAAGAGACCTGGATGTGACTTGCAGCTACCATGTGCTGCAGCTCTTTTGTCCAGTGTTTGAAGAAAGATAACAGTTTCTATATTTGTCTTGTCAGCTGAATTCTGTATGGATTTGACAGTGTTCAACCTGTTCTTGGCATGCTTCTGGCAAAAAATTATAAATATAAAACCTCATTCCCTCTGCCCTTTGATTAATAATAATAAAAAAGTCTATTTGACAGGAAAATTAGTGTACTAGTTAGTAAAAGAGCAGATAAAGACAGAATAGTAGGATAGATTATAGTTGGAAGTGGCTACATGTTTAAACTACTGCTAAAATACACTACTTGCTTTACACTATCCAAAGTTGTGGAAAAGACACACTTTCAACTGGTACTTTTGAGGAGGAAATCACATACACCCTATTGTGTTGACAGGACAAGTCTGAATCTTCTGGATTTCCATGTCATTGTGTTTCTAAGATACTGTATTACAAATATTTTGCAGTCTTAAATAGCTTAAGGGTGAATAAGTCTCAAGTCAAAGCAAAGATACGTTTCTATTTTTAACCCCTCAGTGCTGAGCTGTTAATGATCTTTTTGGCCCTTGTGATCTCCAATAACCCAAAAAAAAAAAAATTTACTTTCCATCTTGTTACCCCTGAACTGTCCGGAAGTTCTGAAGATCATTTGAGTGCATTTTAATTTTCCTATGGAGTTTTCAAAGTAAACAACTCTTTCCTTTTGCCACTGAAGAAGCACTATGTCTTAAAACTTAACTCTGGTTCAATTATTTTCCCATTTGAGTACTATTTATTCCATGACCAAACACAATATGCCATTTTTGGTACAGCAGAGAAAAAGACGTTTTCTTGTTTTATTTTTTCTTTTAAAGCTGAACAGGCCTTTCTGAGAAAAAAAATATTAAAGTGGTCTTTTTTATTTTTAAATTTAAGCTCTTCCTTAATTTTTAATACCATGAATGTAGCCTCATTCAAAGCCACCCAAAGCCAAAGAAAATATTTTCTTCGATTCTCTTTAGTGCACTTTACATGAGAATCTAAGCATTGTTGTTTAATGACTGGTTCCACTCATAATAAAAATTGTTAGTACTTACCATATGGTACTTTCATAACTTTCAGAATGTGAGCTAAAGCCAAAATATATTGATTCAGATGAGTTGGGCAAACAGTAAAGAGATCTGCATGCTATTGTGTTAGCTATCATGAAGAGAAGGGCTCAGAAAAATCAAAGGCACTGCACAGTCATGTTAACATAGCTAGTTAAACAAGTCTGATGGTTTTGAGGTCATAGCCTTCATTCTGCTTTGTACCACAGCATGTGTATGAGAAAATTCAAGCCAAAATGGGGAATGCATTCATGAAGTTTCATGAGAAAAAGAATCAAAATATAACATAAAGCATTTTGAAAGTGCGTGTGCTCAACAAACTTCAAAGCTTAACAGAGTCCATTTTTCAGAGCAGTAGTTAAGCTTCTGTAGCTGAGTAATCTTCCTTAGTGTGGAAGTAAAGGCTATTCCATATATTTATTTCTAAATGATAAAAAGTGGCTGTCTCTTCTACCTGAAATAAGAGAGATGCATGCAAGGCAAAAGGCTTTTGACTGAGGTTCTCAGGACCCACGTTAGCTAGCAGATCAGCCCAGAAGTCATTTTTCTGATCTCTGAATTGCTTCACAATGTGAGGCTATGTTGTAGACAGGTTAGCCTGCAGACAGAYAGCCTTTACTATTCGTTTTCTAACTGTTTGCAATCTCATCCTGCCAAGCAACACAATACTGTTGATCTAATTATCAGATGCATGCTGGATGGCAGTGGGGAATAGAACAAAAACAAGACAAGAAAGGGGAGATGTCTCAGGCAGCAGGGAAGCCTTGGTGACTAGACATTGTCCACTGACTGACAGAATTGCAAATAATACCACAGATCTTGGCAATCAAAATTAAATATGTGTAGTGAAAGCAACACTCTTCCCTGTGAACATGCCACCCACCTTTTCCTCTCAAAAGGTGTCTTTATTTCACTGATCCAGAAAGACACAATTACCCAAATAGTATAATCTATCCTCATTTTAGTCACAGAATTAGTCTAAATTCTGGTGTACCAATTTTGAGTCTTTAATTTTCACTCTAACCTACTTTTTTCTCTGAGACATGATCTCTAAGCCCTTGTAGGCACCAGTAAGCCTTTTTGTTTAGACTAATACAATTATTTTCTCTTTCATACGTTCCTCCAGGAACATGCTTATTTTTAACATTGATCAGAGGAATTTATAAACTCTCACCCTGTTTCCAGCATTGAAGCCAGGACCCAGTTATTACAGCCCTTTCCGTTTGTAGTAGCTAAGTCTCCATAGTTTAAGCCCTCAAATCGAGTATGCAAGTAAGTGACTAATCTGCCTCTGTTGACTGCTTTGAAGGAGCAAAGGAGCACCATGTCATCGCAGCACTGTTCTCACAGGAGGCAAGTCCCAGCTATCCTCACAAGAGCCTGTGAGCCTGTGGTCTAAGCATCTCACATTTCTTAATGTATTAATCTTCAATCACCAGTATAGTCAGTAGATAAAGAAATATAATAACTTACAGGTAATTAACCAGCAAGTGGGCAAGTAATAAATCTCAGCAGACTTAGACTGCTCCAGGTTTACTAATAGGAAACCCTAAGCTCAGTGGAGAAACTAAACTTTCAGACCTGTCTGCAGCTTAACAACCCGAGGCCAAAGTTTCATTCAAACTGGAAGATTCCTAAAGAATAGGTCTTTTTTTTTTCTTTTTTAATGGGGACACCCATCTTTTTTATAGAATGGAAGATATACCCAGCAAGTTGGAGAACCAACGTCTAGGCCATATTTAGCTTGATAGGAATCAAGGCCACATCTCTGTAGAGAGGCTTTCCCCCAGTCAAACTACAGAGTAGGCTTAAACTGCTGCTCTCCCTCCTCTGCTAACCCCCTGTGCCATGAAGAGCAGAAGAGTAGCAGGTCAGAAGGAGACCATGCATGTATGGAAAGAGCTCCATAACTTGCGGCTTCCAGACTCACTCCTAGAATTATATATGCATTTTAGTCTGCATAGGCATTCCTAGGAGTCAGAGCGGGCTGAGAGCAAACACAGGAACAGTGAAGGTTGTGAGAGTAAACTAATGTGAATTTCAGCTGCATCATCTTCCTGACTCCAAAGAACAAAAGAAGTAAAATGGCAGTTGGTTCTGAAATTCTCCTGAATCTCATGACTTCTAAGGGTTTTAATTTTGAAACCAAATTTCTCCCCATTTTTACAATGTTTGTCTTTCAGCTCTAAGTGAAGAGAGCTGTAGAGCTAGGCTGATAGCCACCTCTGTGTCTCCTTGTGAATAAGAAATGACAATCACTTCCAGCTTCAGGTATTTGGCAAAGGTCTAATGAAGGCTCCTTTTGCTTTAAAAATGTCTCACTCAAAAATCAGTGAAAAAAATATCATAGCTATATGTGTATTGCAGAGGCTGAGAGAATGAGCATGGATATGATCTTACGTTCCAAGCCACTTAATTGGAATTGTGTCTCTGAATTAGAGCTTCTCAGGAAAAAATGAATGCAGTAAGCTATTTCTTTTGAGGGTAGGCAGACACATCTGTAGTGTGTGTAGTTGTTCCTTGCTTTTCACTGAAGTGTACACTCTGTAGCAAAATATATAAATGCTGCATTTTGTATTTGATTGATCCATTGTTCTCTCAGTATATCACTCCTTCCCAGTCTTTTCATCTCTGGCAACAAAGACAAGTTTCCATTATGTTTGCATATGCAAATGAATTCCAAATTGTGGCTTAAGACTAATCTGGATTGAGATTTGAATAAAGCACTGGGGACTAGCTCAAATTAAATTGTTTATAGAGCAGAAAATAATACTTTCCTCCGCCCACCAAGGATCAAGGGAGGAGCATGATGAAAGCAGATTTGCTTATTTATTATTTTTAAATTCCTGTGAGTAACTAACCTAGTCATATCCTGTGTCACTTAATGGTTGTCTAAAACAATTCATGTTTTAAAAGGAAATGACTTAGCCAGATAATAACTGTACTGTGCTTGAGCAGACAGGGCACTCCCTCTCTAATATCAGATTTGAAAAAAGTTTACACCTTCCAGTTTCAATGAAAGTGGGATAATGACACAGATGGTAAACACTGTGGTGATATATTCTTGACGGGGGAAAAAAATCAACTCATCTTTCCTCTAATTAGTAGTTCATTTGTAGTTCTGCTGCCAATAAATAATCACAGGTGTCTGACTTAACTCTTGGTTTCAAGAAATACACCCCCTTCCTGGTTTGTTGCTGTCTGTAGTCAATGTAGTGAGCCCATGACACATGAGTTTACTCAAAAAATTAAGCAAGTGTGGCCAGGCTCATTCTTTTATTTTTATTTAAAAAAAAATTTTTAGTAACTCTGGGAGATACTTAGAGGCCGAAATGTCTTCTGTTATGTAAATGGACTATTCTGCAAGATAGCTGCAGAAACCTGTTAGTGAAAAGATTTTTAAAATTTCCACAGTAAAACTGCAAAATAGCAATGAGCAATCCCAAAAGAGAGTCTGATAATGCAAAAGAGATAAGAGAAGGAATATTCACGGACAAAAATTCTTGCCACTACATTTTCAAGTGTAGCTGCAATTTAGTTGACGTAGATGCAATGTAGATGAAGTTCAAGTGTATGGGGCTATTTGCATGCTTTTATAAGAAGTATTTCCCAGTGTTGCATACTGAGTGTGAAGTTGATCTGTTTAGCGCAAAATAATTAATTGGAAGAGATGTTAACCTTTTTCATAGCTGCTCAGAATGTTGTATTTTCCAATGCAAAAAAGGAGACAAAATAAGGTCCTCTACTATTCATGAAAATAAATATTATGTGGTAAGTATTTACCTTCTCTTATTTTTGTTGGGCTTAGGAACTGGAAATACAATAGCTCAAGAAAACAGAACAAATGCATGCACTCTGCAGGAATTAATTAACATAGGCTTTGGTGTCTGGCAGTTAAAACTACTGGGTTGTATCCCTGGAGGAACTGCAACTTCCAGATTGTATCCTAACTCCATTTGCTTCATTCTCAGCCAGTCTCAGTGCACATCTCTGCTGTGCAACGGAGCACGATTTCAAGTATACGTATGAGTCCATGGATCTGACAGAGTGTTGGCCTCACAACTCATTTAGGTACAGTGCCTCCTCACCACACTAATTGAGATGTTTTGCCTTTAGACTCACATTAAGATGACTACATGGCACTACAGAAGACATGCATGAGGACACACCTTGGCACAGAATAACACCAGCTTTGGTGTCACTGTATCATATTCTGCTATAGGTTTATCTTCACGAGGGAATTGCCCAGAATTCACATAGCTAGTCTAACCTAACCTCCGGAGATAGACACCAAATGTCATTGTTTAGGTTAGCTTCATCTAGTTCCAGCAGGGACTGAGTAGAATAGGAAGTGCCCTGARAGAGATCAAATGATAATTAGCTACTATTTGGGGAGGTTCTTTTATTCATTCCCTAACTTATTTCACAATAACATTCCTGTATAGACAACCCATGCTTTTTCTGTTCTTCCACTTTTCTAAGTGCAAAATTGTTGTTATATAGCTTAAGTAACGAATACAACTGAAAGGAATGAGATGTGCTAGTCTAATATATACACATAGTTTTACTGACACGTGAAGTGTTTGTCTGGATGTCCTAATGCTTACATGGTATGATGAAAATTCCCTACAAAAATAGGTAAAAAGTCAAGTCAGAGGTTTTTAGCTGGACAAAATAAACAAGTCTACAATTTACCCTTCCCCTAAAGTTAAACTAACTTCTCCTGCCAACAATAACACAACAGAATTATTTCAACAGAATTATATCAACACTTCTTCTGTTTCAATATTAAGTTCAAGCATCTGTTAACAACTTAGTGCTTGTTGTTGTTGTTACTTGGCCAGATCCTTTATCTGTATACAACCTATTCATGCTGGAGTTCACTTTCTTTTCAATACTTATTTGCTTTTCCCACAGTCCGCTTCTAATTTTCTCTCTTTCAATCCACAACAATTTGACATTTCTTAAAGTCCCTTTTGTTATGGACAGTTTTCTCCTGGATCCTAAGTCACTTCACAAATAGTTTCTTTACTACAGGGCACTTTTTTTCTACCTTAGTCATTGTAGCAGAAGAAAGAGGTAATATCTACCAAAAGAAACACAGACAGATCAGTTCATTCATAATAAAAAAAAATGCAGAAACTATATTTTATTTGCCAAATAAATACATTTTATGATTTTGCAAACACATGAAGAGGTATTGAAAAAGTATATGAATAAATTTTATGGAACTCAACTTATTCATCATAGGATTAAAAATGAATAAACAAAACTATCTTCACTACTATCTCTGATTTCAAGCAGGCTGGTCAGTGTACTGAAGTTGTTACACTGCAACCAGCACCTGAAATAGCTAGTTTAAAAACTGGTTCTGGCATGTGAACACTACCCTAGAAGTACATCCCATGTTAGAGGACAGGGACTGGCTGAAAAGAGAAGATGAGCTATTAGTAGAGAAAGCTATCTGTCATATCAAGAGTAAGTTACTTGACAGTAAGAGAGAAAACATGGTCATCAAAGCTGGATTTAGCACTTCATATATTTGTTAATGAGCACTATTAGCAAATTAGATTACATCAACTGGATTACCGCTCCATAGAAACCATCACACATTTTCACAACTCCATAGCAGATTAGAACYTTATTTTAAGAAGAGCCAGCCAGAAATCTAAGTTGCCTTGGCTGGAAAATATAAAGCATCTTCCAAAGTTTCAAGGCAAACAGATCTCAAACACCTGTGGTTCTGTTCAGCAACATTCGTTTTATTAAAACTTTATTATTATTCAGGGCATATAGAGTAATATAATACATTTTAAAACAGTTTAATAAGTCATGAACCCTCCCTCCCAAACAGCCTTTCAGCTATCCCCTATTTATTCACACAACGTAATGGTGCATAGACCCAGAGAAGACAGCCACATGCATGCTTTGCTGCTTTGTTGCTATATTTTCTAAATGCGTGCTTGTTGCCTGCGTGTCCTGGTGACAGACACCTTACTGAAGTCAAGGCAGAAATGAATCAGTCGGTTCTCTTTGCCCTACTCCTTCAGTGGAGATCATGAAGTCAAAAAGCTCAATCCAGACCACTCCAAAGCTTTGAGCTCCCTCTGCTGTATTTTGGATGGAATCGTCTCGCCCCAAGAACCTGTAAATTATTTGGTTAATAACAAGTTCATTCTTAGCACTTCATTTCTGGGAAACTTCCTCTGAAATCTGAGCTGGTCTAATAAATCATTCCTATTAAGTTTTATTCTGATGTGGAGCAGCTACGATCTGTTGATCCTGGCAGACACTTTCTTCACTAAACCCCTGTGAACTGCCTTCAGAGGAAATAACTGGAGGAAAGCAAGTTGCTTTGGTATTTTGATCAGTGAATGTGTCAAAGTAGAGTTAATAGGTCAGATACAGACATAATAAAAGGGATTACTAAATCACTATGTCAGACATTAGAAGCAAGTTTAAAAGCATTTAAGTGATGATTTAGATCTTAATTAAATGGTGATTTATATCTTAAGTTTCATACTTGTTACTAATTTAGACTCTCTTTGAATTACACTGATGTATGGAATTGCTATCATACCAGTGCTGAATTTGGCCACTAAGTTTATAAGGACCTATTAAAACCTAAGTTTATGTTGGTTTCAGCTGTATGTCAAGGGAGCCAGAACAAAGGTACGAACTATGCTGATTCTAGGCTCCTTTCATGTAGACTTGTCTCTGAATTTGGCCCACTGACATTACAGGCACAAGCTATGCACTATGCACACACCACTGTGTGGCCTCATCTTGCTTTGCGAAATTAAAATGAGATGTTAATTAACCAGATTGTGTACTTCCTGTATTTTTACTGTGGCTTATATTTGCATTCTAAATTAATCCACATACAGCAAATACATTTCTCTTTGGCATCACACTCTCCTCGTTTACCAATGTTCTTTCCTTCTTCTGATTAAAGGATCTTTAAGACTAAAGAAAGAAATTACTTTCAACTCTTAACACAGGTGCACCTCATCCCAGCTCTGATGCTCAGTGTCATTTCCTCTGTTTACTTTCACAACTTCTCCATGTGATTCTGCACTAAGTTAATTCCCTCCAATTTGCTGCATTTAGAGACTCCACAGAATCTCTCATTTAAACAGGTTTCATATTTCTTCTGAAAGACTGGGAGTAATATGCACTTTAGATGTTGTCTAAGATCGGCATGATTAGATGACCTGTCACCTTTCCTGTGTGAGGAAAAAGAGAGGAGGATGATTGAAGCCCCATTATTCATTAYGAATTTGGGGTTTAGTTGGTTAAAATCAAAGAAAGCAYTGCTAATGCTATAGAAGAGGAAACGATTTTAAAGGAATGCTTCTTTGGAGGACACAAGGTTGTCCAGTGCTCATATAACCTGGGAGGACTATAGGGAAAACTATTCTTGTATTTAGTGTGAAATGCACACATCCCGTTATCATTGTGGCCACTGTTCTGGATGTACAGATTGTGTGTAGCTAGCCCCAGATGTTGGCTTTCTTGATCACGCACAACACYGGATTTGTATAACGGACTGAAACAGGACACCGAAAATCTAGCAATTCTATCTAAGGAGGGCTTGTGCTTGTGGGAGTTTTATAAATGTTTTGGGAGTAGGAGTTGTTCTCCAAGTTGGAATGCGAGACTAGAGAAGGAGGAGATGTGGAAAATGATAACACTTAAGTCTGTGTATCTAAGACTGTAATCTCTTTATGGCAAGGACCATAGTTCTATTTGTGTGTTGCAGCAACAATAAATTAAAGGATATACTGGAAAGAATTTAGTAATGGGGGTAGCTCGAGGTAGCAACATGCCAGTATTCACTGAAGGAACAAGGAAAGCCCTGGAACTACCTACACATCTTGTGAAACAAACCAGTATGGCTGTTTTGAATTTTAGAGATCTACAAAACAATGGCACAAACTTGAACTTTCATAATTAAGAAAAGTTCACAACCTTTCACCTTGTATAAAAATTGTCTTTAAAGTACAGAGACTGCTAGTTTGCACCATCTCTTCTTTTTAAGTTCAAGTTCAGGAGTTATTTCCAAAGATTCATTTTTGTGAGCAACTAACGGCACGCTGTAGGCCCCATGTTTCTAGGGAAAGGCTTGCATTTCTGGAGAAAACAGAGGTAGTGCAGGGTGGGCAAGAGGGCTTTGCTGGGCTGCCACATGGGACACCAGGGCAGCACAAGCAGCTCTTTTGAGAGAGATCTGTCTCCCTCCTGCCACAGCTCCCACAGCTAGAGAGAGCCCTTGTTGAAGCTGGCTCCAGCCATAGCGTTTGTATTCAGTATAACCAGTCAGTTAATCTTTGTGACCTTTCAAACACTCCATGTTCCTAATTACTTTCAAATTATGCAGTAGGTGGCGTTTCCATGCTGCTGCACAGGGAACCCTCTGCCCCCGACAGTGTGGCAGGGCCACCAGCAGCCCTCTTTGGCCTCCCAAACGTTCCTGTGGGCCTCAGGGGTCGCTTCGGACAGGGCCCGTTTAAACGGACAAAGGTAGCACACGTTATTATTCTGTTAAGCTGTGTAAAGCATCAGGGAAGCAGGAGCCCCTCCCTGCAAAAACGAGGTTTCGCCGCCCAACTTCGCCGTCGCGGAGGGGCTTCGGGGCGGGGGTGCCCCGAGGTGACGGCGCTGCCGCCGCTCCCAGGCGCCCAGCCGCCTCTCCCCACAGCTCCGCGCGCGCCCGGCCGCCTGCGCGCGCCCGGCCCGCCCAACGGCCCGCCGCGCCTGGGGAAGGGGAAAGCGGCCGCCACGTGACTTCCGGGCTGGCGGCGCGTTCCACCATCGCGGGCGGGCCGGGCCGGGCCGGGGCTCTGCCGCTCCGGCCGCCTGGGGAGGCGGCACGTTGGAGCAGGAGGGAGCTGTTTCTCCGGGGTTGGCGAGGCGGGGGGAGAGGGGGCCGCCGAGCCTGCGGGTGGGGCGTCGTGAGCGGTCGCCGCCGACGCTATGGATCCGTTTCTGAC
Organism: Rhea americana; assembly: GCF_003343005.1. Lineage (NCBI taxonomy): Eukaryota > Metazoa > Chordata > Aves > Rheiformes > Rheidae > Rhea > Rhea americana. The sequence continues at coordinate 7,695,470 of NW_028185816.1, forward strand.
TCTGCTGCACTCGTTTTCCTCGAGCCTGTCCGAGAGCGAGCTCTCCGACCTGAAATTCCTGTGCCAGAACAAGATCGGCAAGAGGAAGCTGGAGTCCGTGCGGAGCGCCAGGGAGCTCTTCAGCTTGCTCCTCGAGCAGCGGGACATCGCCGCCGACGACGTCGGCTTCCTGGAGACCTTGCTGCGGGCCGTCAAGCGGGAGGACCTGATGGTGCGGCTGGAGCAGTTCGTGGAGGGAGGGGAAGGCAACGCTGCCGATCAGCCAGACGTCAATGAAAAGCGTAGGTGGACAACCCCCCACCCCCCTAAAAAAAAGTTTGTACCCGCTCCCCAGCCCTGGATGTGCTCGGGACAGCCGTGGGGCACGGCTCCCTTCCAGGGCCTGCCGTGAGGACGCTGTTAACGGTGTTTCCCTGCTTGTTCCCGCAAAGGGCTACGTCATACCCTGGAAACGTACCCTGAGGGCAACACCGGTTGCAAACAGCTTTCCAGGATGGAAATTTCTTCCCTTTTATACCTAGTGGTCACTTGGAAAATCCTATGATGTGCTTGCTAATATACTGTTCTTAATACATCCAGCAGTTTCTCAAGCATGATGGGATCTTTGGTATGTGCACAGACTTAACAATTGTAGCAAAATGCTAAATAAAAAACAATTTCCAATATTTCTGATGTCAGTAAATCCGTCGTTCAATTGGTATAAGGATTTTTGTTCTGCTTTTTCAGGTCTGCAGAAAGCAGCCATTGAAGTCATATGTGAAAATGTTGGGAGAGACTGGAAAATGCTGATGCGAAGTCTTGGCTTTTCTGAAGTGCGAATGGACAGAATTGTGTCAGCCTATCCATTTAACTTGCATGAACAATTGATTCAGTCGCTTCGAGAATGGCAGAAGTGGAAGGGAAAAGATGCAAAGGTTGCTGACCTAATAAAAGCTCTTCGGAGTTGTAGTATGAATCTGGTGGCTGACAGAGTYGAACAGAAACTCCTGCAAATGAACACTGAAACCAAGTGAAATCCATATAAAAACTTTTTGTGTCACACTGATATGAATGAAAAAAGTAGAAGTGCCTTCTATTCTTCTGAGCCACAATCAGCATCATTGGTTCTAGTACCTATTCTGCCATTAATCTATAAGCCTTAAAATTACGAGGTTGATTTGTTGTCAGAAGACTAACATAAAATTCAGGTAATGCTTTGTAGTTTGGTGCTTTGATTGTAGGCATTTAAAGAGAACTTAACTTTTAGAGTGCCTGAGCTTCATTTAATAGAAATCCTTACACTTTTCTTCTACCTGCTCCCTGAATTTAGGATTTACTTTACTGCTGGCACTTTCCAGATTTGTTTCCTGGATCTTCATCCATGTGATCCTTTCTGATGATTCCAAATTTAATTGAAGTCCTTATTTATATTTTTTTAGTGGCATATTAGTATGAAAGGGGCACAGTAGTTTGAAGGGGGGGGGGAATAGAGCTCTTGTGTACTGGGATTGTGAGAGGTGTTTTTTTTTTTTTTTTTTTTTTTTTTT
>NW_028185816.1:7697022-7714470 GCF_003343005.1 Rhea americana
TGCTCATAAAAGGACACTAAACAGCTTGTGACCCCAGGCCCTAAAACTGTGGTGCAAGAGGGCTAGTAACTAGTGTTGTGGTGGCTATTTCTCCGCAGTGTATGTGCCTGGTATGAGAATAGAACTAGTTGATAACAACAGTCTCTATCAAGTGCCTTTATCACTCTAAAGGGAATGTTCTGAAACTACCAAAGAAATTATATGCATCTCAGATAGTTACAGCAGCTTCTTTTCACTGCCTAGAATGTTTTAAGATTTTTTCCAGGAAAATCCTTGCATAACCCATACTAGAGTCTTCCCATGTTTACTGGAAGCTGCACCTCTCCTCATAAGAAAGCTACTGTTAACTGTGCTCTTGGTAACAAAGATACAAGCTCTAACAAAAAGCTGGAGAACAAACTGGTTTCTTTTCTAGTGTGGGATGTAAAAGTTTAGTGAACACAAATAAGCAGTATGAACTCTTCTAAGTAGTGATGTCCTGTGAGAATTCATTCTTTTGCCACACTTGATTCTCTTCAAAGTTGAATCTGGTAGTCACCAGCACTTCCAAGTTCTCTGCAATTCTTTCATTCCTCTTCCTTTRTATATCTTGAAAGTGGTTATAAGCGGCTCATAGACGAAGGATTTATGAACAAGACCTGATTCAGTTTTTAGCTTTAATTTGGGTCAGAGTTCAAAATTCGCCTTCACAGCTAAGCTAGACCTGGGAAAACTGTGCATAGTCCAAGACATGCTGGGATGTAGAGGCCCCCGGGATGGAGATTATCACCTATGCTAGAGGGAAAAGTCCTCTGAAATCTTAATTGCTTGAATAAGTGAGATTGTTTGTGATTAGAAGGGTGTTTGCAGCAACATAAACCCATACCTGATAAGAGGCTTCTTTTTGCTACTGTACTTGTATGACTTTCAGCTCCTTTTAAGTTCTCTTTTCACGGTGCTGTTATTATGGAGGCCTGATGTGAGCATGTAATACACTGGTACTCTGTATACACTAGTATTCTGTAGAAATTTTTTTGAAACTTACGATTTTCAAGTTATTTCAGTTGACATTTCTAGTTTACAAGATGACACTTGAATACCTGGTTGTGGTTACTGGAAAATGATGTAATGTGACCTTAATTTTTAACACAAATTCCAAACTTCCAATACCAGATAAAAAGCTCTGCTTAAGCTGAATGACTAATTCAAAAGTTTTAGAGGATTTTGTTTAATGAAGTAGTTCTTTCATGGTGCAGTGTTAAAGGAAATTTTGATTTCAAACTCTCTTCTTTACACCTCTAAACAAAGTTTGTAAGGAGAGTGGAGAAAAGATGAAGTTAGCGAAATGAGTTATGTTTGTGGTGAATGCACCATGATCTGTCCAGTAACATAAGGTTGTTCTTATCATAAGTAGTCTTCTCCACAGAAGATGCATGCATCTGGAATATAAAAAGTAGTATGCCATCTACTGTATATAGCCAAAATATTTTAAGAATCGGTAGGAGTAGTTAGTTGTAGCCAAGTGTCCATCAGGTACAAGAAATGTTCTGCTTCGTAAGATATAAAACTCTTTCTTAAAGCTTAYAATTTGTAAATAATGGAAGTCTTACTGCATATGAAAGCAATGCGTTAGAATGCATCAATGTGTTCAGTACCTCAGGACCAATAAAAACTGTTTTTATTAGCAATTACAAAGTTAATCATGTGAGAACAAAATCAAATGGAACAAAAACCTTTTATTGTGAGAACATGTAGGGACAGAGGGTATAACTCACAAGGAAATATGTTGTGATCAATAGCAACCTTTCAAATGATATATTTTGGTCTCAGGTATGCATATTTTTAGAATTAAAGATTTATATTGTATAATTTTGTACACATAACTATAACATTTCATTAAAAACATTTCATGTGAATGAGTGCCTTAATCTTTTCCTTATTTTTCTCTATTAGCCATGTTGTGGTAAGGGTGCTGTATTTGTTTTATGATTAATTAAAAATGCAGCTCATTCTAAATCTAATCAGGCTTCTAGAGACATGAACATGTTCAGAAATTAGACTGATACCAACTTCAGTGTTACTGTGAAGTATATACCARCACCGAGGTATTAGCATGTACCCAGTACTTTGGATGCATAAGATAAGTGACTTCACACCTTTTCTTTTTGGTCTCTTTGAGAGTCGTCTTTCCTTACAGCCTTGAGACAAAAACACCAAGTGTGTTGAGAGCAAAAAGTGTTATCTCAGGAGAATTCTCATTTTTTAGGTTTCTTGTTCTCATGTTCATTTGCAAGGAAAATGGTGAGATACTTCCTTTTGATAACATGCTTGACTGTTTTCTATGCTACCTGAGGATGTCAGTTAAATATAGATAAATTTTTTAAAAATATTTTTATGATTAAGGTTTTTAAAAAAAAAAAAAAAAAAAAGCTTTGTATTTGTCATGTAGGCTTTAAATTTAAGTTCCTGTTTTACAAACTGGTTGTCAGGAATATTTCAAATACGGTGTCTGTCTTCCATCTTCTCCATTCCCCAAACATGGGCAGCTGTGTTTTCTCTAGTCTTTGTTTCTGTTTTAAAGTAACTGGCTACTTTATGAAATCTGACTGCTTCATTTAATTGTCTAATACAAAAAGCTTAGTAATGCCTGCTGTATCTCTGCGTTTTCTCTGGCATTCAGCACGTCCTTAATTCAGAGGTTTTTGGTTGAGTATTTTTCAGTTGAGTATTTTTCAGTTTAGAATTTCCTAGTGATTGTCTGTCTGTCTTTTATGATTATAAAAATATGACTTGTGCTATTCTTCCTATCCCCTCCATGGATCACTTTTGTCCTTAAAATGTGCTTCATCATGGGAAAATAATTCTTCCAAGCTGCTTTCCCTCTTTGATTTAATATTCTTTCCTTTGCCAATGTTTATATTGCAAGTTTTAAGGGTGCACTGGTAAACTATAAATTACAGAAATTAGTTTTCTGCTTCARCTGTATACCATAAAAATGGGGTGAGATGAGAGAGAGGGGAAGGAATTTCAATAGCTATGCCTGTAAGTAGTCAAAGTTCAAGAACTTTAATCTTTCTATTCATAGTGATTTTCATAATTCAGCATTATAAACTGTTAAGAGGGAATGACACAATGGGTTCTGGGAATTGTAGGTTAAGAAGAAAGGAAGTACAACTTTACTCAGCTGCCAAAAAAGTTCAGATTAATGCAATACAGAAAGACAGATTTCTGTGTGGGAACTTCCGTGGAATAAAGTCACGAGCATTCTTGGCGATTAGATAGGCRTAAGTTTCATCCACACAACACTCTCAAGAATTAAATAGTAAGGAGAGAATTACCCAATCATTTCCTAGATCAAACTATTTATAAATAAAAGAGAAAAGGTTTCTTTTTGTAATATTTTATGTAATATACGTTATTTAAAATGTATCAGTTGATAATACTGGGTGAGTTTAAATCCAGTAATTCCTGTGAATTGGTAAGTATTGGAGGTTGATGTTTATTTTTATTGTTTTCCAAGTATGCCATGTGCATAGTTTACTTGACTTGTAGCTAATAAGTTTCTTTCATTTTGAAGTTTTAGTTTGTCARAGAAAGAGGTAATATTGTAGTTATGGCAGGTCACAGTTTTTAAGAGCCTTAAGTCTACAAACTAAACACATCTTGTAACAAAGTTGGGGTTTCGATATTTACTGCCTAGGACTGTGAAGATATTTGTATATAAAAACAAAACCTATGAAACAGTTTTTGAGGATTACATTAAGTCCTCTTGCTAAGGCAAGCAGCTTAATGTCAACTTTGTATGTTATGAAGGTATGAAACTGGTATCTTTATTTACTTCGTAGTATTGGAGCCTTTAAGCCAGGCTATTGTGCTGTGTGAAATTGCACGGAGATAAAAGTTGGACCATTGACATCTGAGGTGTATGAAATACTCAACTGGGCTTTTTTTGTAGTTGGCTAGAAGTTATGTAACTTTTATGTGAAGCAATAATCTTGCAATTAAAAATACAAATTTTGTAATATTTTCACTTTTGTTTTCTTAAATGCTTTATTCCTATTGAATGTAGTAGGACTATTCATTTTAAATAATTTGCAGAAATTAATCTGGGTACTCACTGTTATCGACTTCTGAGAGTTTTAATAGCTACCTTGTGTGTGCATGCTCCTCGTGGCAAAGTTTTGTCCGAAGTGATGTATGAAAACTGCTTCTATATGTGAGTTGACAAGTGATTTTTGTGTGCAAGCGTGGTAGAGAGTGAGCACAMAAGAAAGGTTTTGTATGAAAATGATGCTACAAAACTATTGTCATCATTAGCTTCATGAAGTTCTAAGTATTTTAAAGCTTTTTARTTTATTTTACACTTCTACTCAAGATTATTTCATCTTTGTATTTTTTTTTTTCAGAATTTGCAGTATTTGTTTTAAAAAGCACATAAATCTCTAAACAATCTTTTTTAAGAGAGAGGTTCCCGCACACACATCCATCTGTTAAATGAAGAAGAAAACATCTGAACAATAAAGCTAAATGCCTTTTTTTTTCTTTTTCACAGCTTTTTCTCCAACTCACTGAGAGCTGCTTCCTGTAGCTTCTAGGCATATTGTCCAATTCTGAAAAAAATTCTGAGAAAATGGGAATTAAAGGGGTGCAGCACCTGGCAGGTCTTGGCCTATGGGTTCTGGGATCTAAATCCTTTATTCTTTTTYGTGTTATGCTAAATGCGAGCAGAACTTAGTCATGGATTTCCTGCTGTAAAGTCTCTAATGTGTGAAACCTTAATTAGCCTGAATAACCTTCAAAGCTATTATTCCCATGGCATCCCCTTTGCACTGGAGTATTTTGGGCACATGGTTGCAGCATGCTACTGTCTCGCTATCCCAGCTACCTAAATAACATTTGGAAGCTATTACTAATTATCAGATTTGTCTTCAGTTTTTGACTGTGTCAAAAATCTAAGCTGCAAGTGCAGGAATATATAATAGAATYTTTTACTCAGTTCTTTCTTCTGAGTTCCACTGCCCCATATGGACAGGATATATCAGYGACTGGAGAGGCTATAGGTCTTAGAGACTAAGAAACTTGAGTTCAACATTTTTCTTAACATTATAGTGCTTCCATTTCAGGTATCCAACTTCAGCTGTARGAATCAAACCAGTGTGTCTAACTAAAAGTTTGTGCTTGAAATAACTAATATAGGCAGATGAATTAAAACTAATTAGAATTAAAAACAGGAAAGTGTTTCTAGGTAACAGCTACTTGCATATTTGTTATATGCTACCTAAATAATTTTTTTCACTTTGGACTTGATCGTACCATTTTCTTCAAAACATACGCTTTATATATATCTATATATATAAAAGAATACCACTTTGAATACTGAAGAACTTAAATGTTTCCGCACAGTATGTGTGATTCTTAAAATTCACAGACCAGATGTGGAATCTGACTTTTTGATTTAAAAGGGCTATTAAAATTTATGGTCTATCTTAGATAATTATTTATAAGCCCTAGCATTCTGCGCTGTATTTCTTATTTTCCTGGAACACAGTAATTCCCAGCACTGCAGCTCTGACTTGCTACTTACCTTTATTCACATGAGTGAATGCGACTGAGTGAATAAGAATTTAAGCTGCTAAGTTAGTCTAACAGAGAACTAACGCAAGTACCTTCCTGTGAGCAAGAGGCAGCCACGAGCAGCGGGCTTGGACTCTTGTGAGAGTAACTCTGTGGATGTCGTTTCCATCCTCCTCGTCTCCCATCCTGCGTTCCGCACGTACGAAGTGCCAGGGAAGGAAGGTTTCTAAGCCACTTCTGGTTTTTCCATATCGCGCACGTGGCTAAGATCCCAACAGTCCTTAAGCTCCTCAGCGTACCTGATGCTTATGCTCCTTACAGCCTCTGTGGGTAGCTAACAGCAGCAGGAGCATGGCACAGGATACTGTGATCATTATTTTTCCCCACAGACATACCTTTTCCTTCCTCCTCATGTCCCTCAATCAACACAGGGGTGTTTGCAAGAGTGAGAAATCCTCAGCTCTAGAAATTCCTGATTCTCTGCTCTTTCAACTGGATAAGCTAGTGAGTAGTGTAAAAGAAGCTGGTCGTTTTGGAGACTGAAAGTCAAAGACTGATTTACGTGTCTTGATTTAGGTATATGAATTACTGTTTGCAAAAGTGTCTAGGCTGGCAGCCTCAAAGTAGGTATCACTGCAAAAACAACTGTAGTATTTACCTAATTTTAGTATCAGTCATCACCTTTGAAAGTCCTGAGTTTGCATTTATATGTAACATAATGCCATTGTTAATACATTTTCTAGCTTAGTATTCCTACTATTTTTAGTGTATTAACAGGAATACTTTCACTTAGGTTGAACTGAATTTTTAAGGAGAGCTATCTTAGTGACTCACAAATGCTGTTCGCATTTGGCCACAGGAGGCCTCACTGGCAAAATGTTGTCTCTTGCTCAGGTTTGAGCTGTGGGGAGCTCAATTTGCTTGGTGCGGTTTGAGAAGTTCCCACAGCTGATGCAGCAGAATTGGAGAATTACGGAGAAATTAGAACATAGTTACTTCTATTTAAATGGTACTTGAAGTGYATCACAGGCTTGTCTTAATTTCTGCTTTAGAAGGTTACTTTTATCTCCCTCTTGCACACTCATACTCCCACACATCATTAAATGTTGAATAATTATAATGTACAATCCTGAGGAAGGTCAAAAGTGGTTTTCTTGGTGGTTTGAAGAGGACTCTGACATTTCTCGCATCATCCCTACTCATTCAGACAGCCCATTCAAGTGGTTTTTAATGTTCAAATAGGGTATGACAACCTCAGGCAGGAAAAAAGTGGGCACTGCTAGAATTGCCACAGTACCTGTAAGCAAGACAGGGAATATCCTGTTTTTGAAACATTATCATGTCAAATGTTATAGCAGCAGTGGCAGTTTCCTGTTTTTTTCATGAGAAAAGAAGTAATGGGGAGCTGCTGGGTGAAGAATGCTGCCAGCTTGTTTCTGTTGCCTTTTTTTGGCATTCTTGAAGGCAGACAAAAAAGCCTCTAATCATGTAACCGAAATGAACCACGAGAGTTGAAAAAACCCTTCTTTGTGCACTTGTAAACCTTGCTAAGAACTAACTAGTGTCCCGATACACAGGCTTTTCTGCAGCATTTTGTCAGTGACCGATGTAGATACGAGATGCTATGAGCACTTAAATTTGGGAGCCAAGGGCCTTTCCCGTGGTGACTACACCGCATCCTGACATTATGCAGAATGTATTTAAAAACAACCCAATCCAGCAAAACATCACTGGACTTGGCATCTAAAAGTTAAGTGGGCACTGTAGATCTTGGCTGGTATAAAATTTGATGACTGTTTACAGTGAAAATCTGATAATGCGGGATATTTTTGTTAAATCGCTGAGTATTTCCCTTATCAGTTGAATATTCGTAGTTGTTCAGAGAGGAAAGGCTGTATATAATTGCTGAATATTTATGAAAGGAACATAAATGCTTGTACACTGTTTAAAGATGTATATGGAATCACAGAAGTGTCATGTTATTTTTGGTGAAATGAAAGTTTATTAGGGAGACAAAGCATTAGGCATGAAAAATAGTGTGCCTCCCCAATTCTGTATTTCACATGCGTGCATGCACACAAATATATATAAATGAACACACAAACATGTATATGTATATATAGCATGTGTATACATATGCACACCCTTAAATAGAACTATTTGGTAGAATCTGGAAAACAAGGTTTCCTGGCAGGGCTATTTCTCAAGACTGTTTCTCAGAAATTCTATCATTTAAGCTCTATAGTATCTCTTTAAAGAGATACATATCCTTGTGACATTCCCCAGGAGCAGCCATAGTTTTCCTGGAAACAATTGTGTTGTATTTCTGAGCAAACCCTAAACACCTGTGTACAAATTCAAGACCAGCTGCTGCACCTTCAAGATCAAGCAGAGCAAAAGTGATTTTAAATCATTGGGTTTTTGTCCCCTAGATTTAAATGCAAGAACAGGCTGATTTCCTAGCATACGTTAGAGTTGTCATCTGCTACTCTTAATGTGCAGCAGCTTCCTTCAATCTAATATTTTTGACTAGTACAAAATCAACATAGTGCTGACATTAACCCTTTGTCATCTTCGCTGTTATGCAGCTCTTACAGGTAGCAGACACTGGGAAATCTGGCATCACCAAGTAAAAGTATTTTATAGGTATGGTGCAGTTTAGAAACAGCATACGTGACCAAAGCAAATGTAAGAAACTTCCTCCTCATTCTGTGCACGCTTTAAATTGAGTTGTTTGTGAAGAACATTACAGCACCACGGAAAGAATGGCATTTACTTCTCAGCCATAAGAAATATTGCTCAGGAGTGGTACAGTTTCCTACTGGGTCTCTGAATAAACAAGGCAGAAGTCAAGTGAGTCTCTGCCATTTTAATCTTTGGCTTCACATTTTAAAAGATGCAAAGAACAGTTTGGCACCACGTTCCTTGACGGCCTTTCACGAAATGGCAACAGTTCACTAGACTGAAACTGCCAAATTAATCTCACCTTGGCTAGACATAACAGTTCACATTTGCATATGGAGAAATGGAGAAATGTTAACGGTTCCTGAAATTTTAGGTATTATTCATCTAAAATTATTTAAGGGGCAAAAGAAGTTTATAAGTTTGCTTAGATTTGCCAGAGGATCTGACCTATATTTGGACTATGGACTGATACGCAACACACAAAAAAGTGACCAACATTCTCCATCTCTTTGTGAAAAACTTAAGCCTGTTGTGGCAACTTAATTTACAAACCTAACCTGGAACGTGTTCATGTATAAGTATTTATGTTAACTCTTTTAAATGTATGAATAGATGGTATGGTCAAAGTATCTTTAATATGGACAGTGTTCAGGAGAACAAGGAATTTAGCTTTGAAACAAAAAGGAGAATTAAAAAAACATCTGTTCTGCTTGTTATACCATAATTGAACAATGTCAGGTCTGCCATCTTTTCTTTCATGAGTTTCTGTTCCCCTTTATATCTCATACATGATGGTTATTGGCATTTGTTAAATATATTTTGTTATTCTCACTTTGTTGTAGGATTAATTAATGAATATAATTTTGGGATAAGACACTGATAGGGCATTTTCGGCTTTTGTCCAGCTTCCTAGAAATAAGAATTATTTTCCCAAGAGCAGGAGAGGGCAATGTTTTAAATTTTTTTGTCCTATTTTTTTCTCTTGCAAGTTACAGGCTACAATCTTACTTTCAGCAGCTAAGTTATAAAAAGCTTTTATCAAATAGCAATTACTTAATGATGGCAGTTATTAGGTAAAAAGCTATGTAATACCKCCACACAAAGTAACAAGACATCCATGCAAACAGGAAAAAGGCAAAGGCAAACCGCAGCGACTGAGAGTAATATCTGCCGCAACATAGGGGCAAATCACTTGTTGATGGCCAAGAGGAGTTAAAAGACTGCACATTAAGACCTTGAAGGCAGCTGAGGACACATATCAAACCTTAGGTGAAGACAAACATRCTCCTGTAAGATGTTTGAACATGAAGGAGTGAAGCACAGCTTGCTTATAAGAAGTCTGACTCCACTTAGAGCAAGAAATAGGAACTGCGGCGTTCATATTCAGACAAATACTTAAGTGCAGGTACGTAGGGTGAGAGTCCATTTTCGCTGCTCTCACTAGTGTAGCCACCGCTGGCTCCGAACGCCACCCCTCTGCGGTGAGTTTCTCTACGTGCCAGTGATGTGCACACCACTGTACTGCGTGCACCGCTGGACACCGTCACTCAGTTGGACTTGGCACCAGTGTCTTTGGGACACACGAAGAGCTATTTTATGCCAATATCAAGCAGGAGGCTAATCTAATTAATTATGGCAATGTTAGCTTCCATTTGCAATGCAAGCACCATTCACCAGAGCCGAGGATGGACTAATTAAAGAAAAAGCTATGTATCAAAAGAAAAGGGTCAGACTCTTGGTTGTCCAAAATGTGCAGGTACAGTAGCTAACCAAAGCTGTGTATGTTTTGTTCTTAACAACAGATTTTTTTTCTAGGGAGAAATTGCCCAAAAATACGTTTTCAGGAAGGAGTAAACTAAACTTTTCAGTAAGCTAATTATTTTTCAAAAATATTCATGACTAAAAATTAAAGTCTAATTATTTGACCACTTTAGTTGAGCTTCAGGTGTATTATTGAAAAATTGCCATCCAAGTCAGGAGAACTAGGTATTCTCTCTGGAAGATATAAGTACTATACATGAGGATTAATAATGTTGATGGAGGAGATGTTATTAAAGCACACGGCCTATGTAGTCATGAGAGGAATTATTGGAATTTTTACTACCTTACTGTGCATAATGATTACACTGGCTTCCCTAATTGCCTAATCTCCTAATTGCAGGAGCTGCAAAAGGCCTTCCTCACTTTTTACATTCTCTATGTGCTCTGTAGTTGTAGAAGTTTTATAGCGTAGATTCCTGTGAGAGGTAATTTTGGGCAGGCGAGTAACAGAAACACTGCTGATGGCAACCAAAAAAAGGTAAGGGGCTTCATTATGTTTTTATTTATTGTTAAAAAAGGTCCTTGCTTTGACAAGGACCTAGATGTCCTTAATACACGCATCTGAACACAACAACCGCTACCTAGCAACCTTCTTCTCCAAATGCTGAAGGTAAAATTTGTTTTTAAATGAATTGGCTGCCTATGCAGAATTGCTATTGACCAGAACAGGAGAATAATGTTGGGAAATGAACTTTCTCTGATAGCAGTTTAATACACCATACCTGTTGACAGATAATTTCATTCGAACCTTAGGATCAGACTGACACCAGAGAATTCTTTTGGCAAAAAAATTTGCTTTCACTGCAAGTTTCCATACTTTTAAGATCTTTTATCTATTGCAGTGTTCTTTATGACTCCATGTAGAGTAAGTGTTTTTTTAGTCCCCATCTCAGCCAATTAATTGTAGCAAATGAGTATTGTTAGTTAATACTTTGAACAGATCAGAGAATTCTAAAATGGTGAAAATAAAAATATTTACCTCTTGTGTATGTAAACCTATGAATTCCCTGAAAAAATCATTTAGATTGTCATGTGCCTGTACACTGAAGCTGATTGCACAGAAAATTTGTTTTATATGGTTTACATATATTCAATTTCAGAGTAATACTTACTAACGTTATTATCTGCACAGACACAGCTGAGTATTTCAGTTCAGCATAAATCTGAATAATGAAGATGATGATTGCAGGATATAATTTCATCCAAGCAATGTATGTGTAATAAAAGCATGTTATCGACTTGAAATCTAGTCAGTTAGGGATTAAAAATAGGTTCAAGTACTAAACAAGACCTTTTTATTTGTTTTTCAAATGCTTTTATCTACCTACCTTATGAAGGACTAATAATAGAGGATACTGAGTACATAGAAATCATTGTCAAGTTTGCTTAGTGCCTACTCCAAAGCCACTTGAAGCAGTAGGAGCCTTGCATAGGCTCCAGAAAATAAACTTTTTTTCTCTTCAAGCTCTGACTTATAGGAACAGAAGTGTTACTTCACATGGAAATTCTATTTACTCCAGTCAGACTATTTATAAAGCTACTCACATCTGTTATTATTAGAATAATATAATTTTTAAATGTATTTCTTTCTCTCAGTAGGTCCTAAAACATTCTAAAGACTGAAGCCCCCATTTTGAAATGACCTTCACAGAAACCAACTCCTGTTCTCTCTTGGGGTCTTGAGAAACAAGCAGATGAGAAGCTAAACGGTTGTGTTGCTCACTGGAGGATCAGCACACAGGTAGACAAGGTGTTTAGAATTAAAAAAAAAAAAAAAAAAGTTATTCTTTTTTCTTGATAATTCAATTTTCACCTGTACTACTTACAGCCATGAATTCTGAGAGACTGTTCCAGCTTTGATCTCTGAAGTTCTGGGCCCCAATTTTGCAAATACAATTGTTTAATTCCAGACCATTTTAAATTAACAAATAACAAACCCTTGGCTGCTAAATCCAAAGCAATAAAGCTGGTAACAGAACTGCTTATTTCTAAATCCATTCACCTTCATTTTACTTGCTTTCCTATAAATATGCTTCCTATTTCTTGTCTGTTTCCAGCATCCCCACCTGGATTTGTCTCACAGTTTTAAACATCAAACTGTGGCTCCCAAGGCAGACGTCCAGCTGCCCTAGGCTCCCTGTGTAGTCAATGAGAAAAGACAAGCATCTTGAGAGGGTGATTCATGGACCACACCAAAGATCGGAGTCACTCCCATGGAGCGGTTCTCGCGCTCCGCTGATTACAGAGGGAAGCCAGGGTAAATGGGTTCATGATGTAGGTGGTCAGTCAGGTGGAATGTCTCCAAACCTGTTTTACTTAGTCAGGAAACGCATTACGACAGCTGTTTCTGAATTCTTCACTCAAGACATTTCTTGTTTCAACGTTATTCACAACTCTGTTGCATGGATTTGGCCATGTATTCTTTTTTTAAAGTATGTGTAACTAAAAAATGTGCAACTCTGTTACAATCGAATGCACATTTGGGTGTATATATTTCATCATAGTTCCAAAAAAAATATTTCAAGATATATTTTAAGATATGTTAAAATCTTTACTTAGCATAGACTACATTTTCATTAGCTATTAAGGATATATGTCACTCAAGATGGAAATTAGTGATACTTTTCTTTAGAATATCATCCTAGCCTAGGAGGATTTCTGCCCTTGTAAATCTATACAAAAAAGGCAATAGTTGCAATCATTTGAGTTGCAAACTGCACAAATAAGCCTTAAGCTGAAAGCCTTTTTGAGTTCAGTGGGTTTGTGCTTGTGTGGGCATTACATTTTTGGTTGCAGGAATACTGGTTATGTTTGGAAAATATTTCTGGTATAGACATAGGTTTGACATCCACAAAAAATATTGTACTTTCATCTGGCATCTTAAGAGTTTTCCGCACATTTTGGGGAGACTTTTCTTCTTATTAGATGGAGTAAATCCAACTCAAAACCCTGTTAGATTTCAGAAGGGCTGTTTCTGATCTGGTTTACACCTATATAAATCAGACACACATCTATTTAAGTCAATTTTATATAAATATAGTAATAATGTAAAAAAAAATGCATTAAACCATGGTTTCTAGAAATCATGGCTTCTGTCGCCAAAGGGCTGACACACTTACACTTACGAGTGCTCTTATCTTTATACTTGGGCATAACCATTAATTGCTTCTGTCCTCTTGTCTACAGGCCACTCTCCCGTTTCTTCCCCTCTTATTCCATCTCCCTCAGGCAAAGAGTTTCTTCCATCTAGCAATCTCTAGATACATTTGTTATGGCAAAAGAATAGTCTAGGTCACGTCTATCTACTGACAAAAGAATGATCACTGCTCTTGGCAAAAATCCTATTCTTTTATCTATTCATTGCAGCATGCAATGACCGAAATATGTTCAAAACACATCTTGCCAGTAAGTCAAAGCCACCTATAAAGGACAAGGAGTAAATAAGGTACGGTAGGCTCAACTCAGAAGGAAAAAAAAATACGTAGGCAATCTTTGACTATGTCCAGTGGCGGTTTTGTGTTTGTAAGCATGACTTGGGGGCCCAGGAAGGAAACCGACCGACCCCCAAAGCGCTGCGGGGGCAGGCAGCAGTTGCACTAAAGCAGCGATGCAGCTCTAGGCTGCGCCTGGCCGCAGGTGTTTGTCCTCAGAGCCGGGCTGCCAGCCGGGAACGCGGCGAGGCCCGGCCGACACCACGACCTCCCTCCCTGAAACGCGCCGGCTGCCAGCGGGCAGGAAGAGCTTGCTGTTTTGCTGAGCTTGGATAAACATTGGGATCTAATTTATCATGTGACAGGAAAGGCAGGCTTTTTTTTGCTCTTCTCCTCCCTGTTTTTAACATCTTTTGTTTGAATTTCATCATGCAGTTGTGAGGTGTAAAGAGTGGATAGATATTTAACCTGGGTCCCTGAACCGATTACTTTGCTGTCAGCTGATTTAGAGCACGGCTCCTTTTGGACAGCTCTGCGAGTGTAACATCTCACTAAATGACACAGACGGGGAGCCAGACCTCTCGCTGAACTTGTAGAAGAGACATCATACTCATTTACTTCAAAACACCTAAGCCGCTAGTGCTCTTGATGTTATATGGTATGTCTTGGGTTACAAGCCTAGCAGGGAGGAGAAAGGGAACTTTTTCTTTGCTATGGAGTAAATAGGAACGTCAAGAAATCTTTTGGTATTTTACAGTAAATAACTGGGAGTTCTTCTGACTTTATATCCTGGGTATTTTGTGTGTATTATGTGCAACACAGAGCATTATGCAAAGATTTGATTATTTGGTCATATTTGTGGCATTCGAAGTGCTGACGCTTTGCTGGACTCTGAGCTATGCAGGACTCCACACAGTCCACACAGGCATAACAATCTGACTTCAAAGTCAGGTCTTTCAAGTACTTTTGAGGGTTCTTAGAAACTGCAACTCAGAAGGTCTAGTCTTTCTGTGTAGAATTCACAAAGTAAAATGCCTTAAAACAAACAAAAAAAAATGAAATATCCTTAAAAAGCAAATTCTGGATTCAAATTTGCTCTTGAAATAAGCCATCCTTCTGAGCACAGATAAATACTTCTTTATCCATGAGGAAATGGAGCCTCCCGCCTGTATAGCAGACACTTGCGTGTGACGTGAGCTCTCTTCCCGCCTATTGTCTGTGGAGACTGGAACCCATTTCTAAAGGCAGGGGCTAACCATTAACATCTCCTTCTCGCCTCTAAAAGCCATCTGTGTACAGAGCAATACAAGATTTGCAAGCTGACAGAGATATAGGTAAGAACTCCTTTAGGCTGAGGAGGCTCTACAGCTCAAATGCTGCTCAGATGGGAATTCTGGCCACGGATGAGGAAAGCTGGGAAAGCTGAATGTGAGAGTGCTTAGGCCTTGTTATCAAACCGGCTGAAGTGAACATTAATGGATGGAGATAGATGGATAATATTTATTCTCCAGTCCCAAATTCTGTGATATGCTGTTTGCTTTGCTAATGAAGCATGATTATAGCTGGTAGATATATACAACAGTTTATTTTTGTGTTTAACCATTTAAGCCCAAAGCAAAAAGAAAAAAAAAAAAAAACATATTCCAAGTCATCCCACACTGAAGAAAATGCAAAGATCTCTTTTAGGATATACATGAATACAAAGGTTTGCATATGAATTTGTGCTACAGAAGCTGGGTATGAGGTAAATCAGTCTGACTGGATGTAGTGCAGTGTCCAACTAGAGATCATCAGTTGTGCCTAGTGTGGTGTTTAACTTTTTAGCCTTTACAGTCAGAATTTATCCATTTGACTCATGCATAAAATGAAAATCAAATCAAGGCAGTAGGGGATCCATATCTAGTAACATTTGGAGAATGACAGAAAATTTTGAGTTTTTTTATCACTTGTTTATCGTTTCACTAGTCTGTTTGTAAAATGTGCTTTTCCTCTCCTCAGAATTAAAATGAAATGCTCTTCTGTGTTTCAAAGAGTATTTTCATGCAAGGGTAAGCATGCACTCTAGAAACTGTTTGAACTAGATATTGAGTAGACCAGTGGATCTAACTTCTGAAATGGCCGGTCTGCAACCACAGATTAAAAGACTAATGGTCTGCAGGACATTATTTAAAAGGTTAGTCCCTAGGTTATTATTCATCAATGATTCCACAACAAAAACATTAATTTTCAATATTGAGGGCTTTCTTCTAAAAATTAAGCACAGCTATCACTTTGATATTACACTTGCAGTACAAAATGAAGACAGCAGGGCAAAAAGTTTTAATCTTCCAGAAAATTACCTTTTATATATATATATAATGAGGAAGAGGATTTTTTTTTAATTTATTGCTATCTAATTTTTACAGTATCACTTTATCAGGCTGGTATCAGTTTGACTTAATTATGCTTTTATATTTTTCCTTAATATTGCATTATAGAGGAAGGAAAAAATAATCCAAAATTCTAATCTGAGATTTAGGGAAATCTCTTCTCTCCTCTTCTAAGTGTTTGTGACCACATTCAGGAAGCTGGGTTAGCATTTCACTTGCATACAGAGAATTTAAGTAGTCTTACCAGTGTCTTGCTTAGCTTTTTAAAGAAAAGGTCAAGCTAGCAGAGTGTTTTTGTTTTCTTTAAAGAAGGAAATAAAATCAGCACCCATAGTATACACGATATAATTGTCCATAAACTGCACGGGAGTTATAGCAGATGATTTTGCTAATGCAAAAACAAACAGAGTATTTGGGAGAATAATCTAGAAGCAGGCGCTGTAGAAATTTGCTTAGAAATAAAAGAGCAGATTATTTTCAAGGTAATTTTATGGGCATATTTTTAAGCGCTAAGTATTACCTTCATTTTATCCCAGAAATACATTGCTGTGCTTCATAACCATGGCCCAGATTCTGTTGCTAGTTCTACACAACAATTACATGAAAGAAACCCTCAGTGCAGGCAAAGCAGCAGGTTGAAAGAGAAGCCTGGAATCCCCTTCCTTCTGCCAGTCCTATGATCACTTTAAGGTTATGTTAAAATCAAAGTTTATAACCATAAATATATTCAATTCTATGAATAATAGCGTTGTGCTATACTATTTGACAACATTGGTTAATCAATATCATTAGAAGAGTTTCCTCTGAAATGACACAATTAACTTTTTTGCTACTGTTTCTATATTGAAAAATCAGTTTTCAGTATTTTACACATTTCAGATGTATATTGCTCAGTATTAAATCTGTGCTAACCAGTATTTGACAGAACTCGTGATTTGAATGTGCTTTTTCTTTAAAGCTCTAGCTTCCAGAGTGATGTGATCTTACCAGAAACTTCATGATAAAAGAAAATCTAGATCTCATGGTTCTAGAGAAAAACTTTAAAAATATGACCCAAATTCACCTTAGGGCTCAAATACCAAAGACAAATACAGAGCACAATGAGTTACTTTAGTAATTGTAAAAATTTTTGTATTTGCTGGAAGGGAGTGAGTAATTAATGCCTCTATTCAACGCTACGTGCCTGTATGTTGTGTTTACCAATTAGGTGTCACATAACTCGGCCACAAAACTGCACAATCTGAAGTGCAGGGACTGTTATTTCCTGGCATGACATAAAGCCGCCTGTGTAACTGGCCCTCGACGCTTACTGCAGCTTTGCATTATAAAAGAAAGAATGGGGTGCAAAATGCTAATGCTTTGCTCAGTGAAGGTTTATAGAAGTCACACAAACTTTTCACAAAGGCTTCAAATGTAAGCGAGAGAAGAGTATTTTTCTAAGCTTTGCCCACAAATTAAAACCCAATTCAGGTGCTTGAAAAACGCTTAAAAAGATGATGAACCTGGAACAGAGCAAAAGCTGTAGAAGCTCAAATGGAAAGTGTTTCCAGTTTCGGAAACGGTTTTATCCTGGAAAAAGAAAGGAAGGG
>NW_028185816.1:7715359-7778885 GCF_003343005.1 Rhea americana
GCGGCGGCGGGGAGCCCCGGCTCGGCCTCTCCGAGCATCTTTGTTTGCCGCGGCCTCCGCAGGGCGCAGAGGCGTCGAGAGCCGGCGGCGAGCTGCCGCTTTCCCCGTGGGGCCGGGGCCTGCCTCCCCGCCGCCTGCCTCCGACCCCGGCCGGCTTCTTTCATCCCTCTCGGCTGGATACCGAAATTCCGCAGCATCGTCGCCGGGACGGGMCGGGGCCAGCGTGCGCCTGGAAGAGCAATGCAGGCGAAGTAGCGAGTCGCCTTTCTCYTCGCCTTTCAAACCGCGATCAGCTCCTCGCTGTTAGGATTATAAATGTTTGAGCTAAGACCCAGGAAACTGAAAGGAGAGCCTCCGGTTGGAATTAACAGAGGAGGAACGAAAGGAGGCTTTTCCACATCCTTGGCGAGAAAACTCAAGCTGTTTTTCCATCGTGTCCTTTTTCTGGTCAATAAAGTGGTTGTGACTTGAGTGGAATTTCAGAGCGAGGAACTATTGAAGCTTGTTGCACCAGCGAGACAGGATATTTTTTTTTTCTCTGCACATGATTCCCCCATCCCAGCTGCTGCAGGAACTAGGGGCCAGTAATAGAGAGATGGGAAGCTGAAACAGTTTATTTTCGCGTTCTTCTGTTCTGAGGACTTGACTAGTGAACTGAAGCTGCTACTGTTTTTTACTGGATCTGCTCTTTGCTTGGCAGATTTATTCATTTTCATGTGTGTAGGTATTTCGATTACATAGACATTGGACTAGAGCTGAATGGATACTTTACAGTCTGAACGATTTGGGGGATAAAAAACTAAAAACAGAAGAACTGGTACGGCAGGAAGTTTGAGGCCTGTTTTCCAAGCCTTTTTATTTCACTGAGCAAGGTAAATGATGTAGTGGTGTTGAAAATACAGGCCTTATGGTAATCATGCATAAAAATGTAAGCACTTCAGAAGCACTTCAGGCTTCTTAAAGTCTTTCAAAAGATTCAAAGATGTGGTCCCACTATAGCACTCTGAATAAGTTTAATTATTCTTTTAAGGCATTCGGGTATTGATGTGAATTTTAAGACTGAGAACAAAATTTATGGTACCTGGGAGGACGTGAGAGAACTTCTTTTGTGTCATAGATTGTGTCATAGATTTGTGTTAAGAGAGGCTATCTGGAGACCTTCAGAAGTCTTGATGGTTCAGTGAGAATGCGCAGTAATTATATTTGTGGGTTTTTTCTGTGCTTTTAAAAAAGCTTATGTCTCCACCTCTTGTGGTGATCTGCTAGTGTCTTTTAAAGATGGATCYAGTTTAACTGTAGTAATGTACTTAAACTTGTACTGTTAACTGTATTCATGCCATGACTTCGATTATTTTCACTTACGTTTCCTGTTATTAACAGTGACAGCTGGTACCACTTAGTGATGAAATTTTGCTTTCTCTTATTATTTTATTACTGTTGACGGCTTTTATCTTTTACGTGTTTATCTCTTGAGTTGGAGGGTCTGGATTTACTGTTAATTTACATGCATCAAATTTTAACGTAGAGATTGTGCTCCTAGCATAAGCTCAAAACAGTTGTTTAGATACCATCTTTGTGTATGTCAGGAATGGGAAGAGGCACATAATGATTCTCAAAATGTACAGTGTAATCAGTAACAAATTCAAGTATATAGGCTTTTTTGTGGCTTGCTGCGTATTTCATCTCTTTTTTTAAAGAGCTCAGCAGCAGTTTGTTCTTAACAGAAATACAAATCCATTAAAATGAACTCATAGTTTGAAATGTAGCTGTAGAAATCTGGTTTTGCAAGAAGTAACAAGATTCTCATTATAAAGTAATGCCTTGATTAAATTGATTGTATACCTTTTCTCCTGCAGTCTTAATGAAATAGTGGCAAACACTAAGGTCTTGGCAACCTTTACTGATACTATCATTGGGAAAGCTAACATGATATTATGAGTAGTATCCAGAGTTCCTTTGCTAATCATGTTTGATTTGTTTGACTGAAATTTATGGTCTTTATTTGTCTTTTTTTATTTCAAGATGATGTGTGAGGTGATGCCAACCATCAGTGAGGCAGAGATTCCCTCTGGGGGAAATGGAGGCCATGGTTCAGGTTCCCCATTACAGTCAGATGCTGATTCTCATTTTGAGCAGTTAATGGTGTCCATGTTGGAAGAAAGGGATCGCCTTCTGGAAACACTAAGAGAAACTCAGGAGACGCTGGCCTTGACCCAGGGCAAGCTACATGAAGTTGGTCATGAGAGAGATTCCTTGCAGAGACAGCTCAATACTGCGCTTCCACAGGTATGGACACTTTCAAAGAAAGRTATCTGGTGATCTTTTTTCTGTGTGGTTTTGTTTTTGTTTTTTTGTTTACTCAATTTAAATAAGAGTCAGGTTATGTCAGGGAAAGATCAGTCTAGGCTAGTACTTTCCTAAAGGGTGGTTTTCTTTTTTCTTTTTTTTTCTTCTTTTTTTTTTTTGCTCACCTTGAGACATGCAAAAGCAGAGACCAGCGCTTTCCCTCCCATATGCTTTCTTGATTTCTGGTATTTCTTATTTCTTTGACTTAGGGACAGCCTCAACATTAAATTGTATCTACATCGTTTTTTAATAGAATTTGTTGGGCTTTCTTCTTCCATGCTTGTATTTTTTTTTCATGCAGTTTTTAACTGCCTTATTCATTCATGTGCTCAAGGATTACATATAGGCTGTTGCTGGAAAGAAAGCAGACCATTCTGATATGGTTGTGGACTTTGATTAAAAACCTGGAAAGTTTAAGACTGCTGCCTTGTGAATACATGCTGTGTTGCCCTTGCAGTACAGCAATGAGTGTTTTGGTTAACTCATTTAGTGCCTTTTTGGAGTAAGGATCTGTGGTTTTTTGTCTTGCTTGGAGTTACTATTTACTGGCTTCTGGAGGAGTTTGCTGCCAACAAGGTAGTAAACTGACGTACAGCCTGTGGTACTGAATGAATTATATAGGACAGTAGTGTGTAGTTAGGAAGGATGGTTAATATCTATAGAACATCTCTGTTTTTATCCATTCTAGTTAAAAGAATAGAACTAAACTTTGATAACTTTTYGAAGTTTCAAAAAGCCATAAGAACTCATCTGATCATAGTCAAAGCAGGGACTGCTTTCAGTTTTCAAATAACTGTTGATAACCTTATGCTTTCTGGCATGTTTGGTTGTCATTCCAAGTATGTTGTGATGATGATGTACTAACATATGTTATTCCAAGAATATGTATTACTTTACAAATATTTACATATCCTTAAATATTGTAGTTACTGTTCATACCCTTTAAAACAGTATTCTTAAAATTTATTTCCATTACTCTCATCCTAGTGTAATCACTGTRTGACTTGTAGCATGGTAAACTGTTCTGTAAATAACTTAGGGATAGAAGCTAAAAGGTCATAGATGTTAATGTAGTGCTATTATTGCAGTATTGTGGAAATCAGAAAGGAAAAGTTTGCAGCCTGTGCTGCTTCCTGTGTTAAATCATGTGCTGCAGGCAAAAATCATTATTTGTTTTTCCTTTTTATTGTAGTAGTTGTGGCTTCTCTTTAGCCACTGTTTCAGATCTGCTGCATTAATATATGCTGTTAACCAGTTGCATAGTCTGTAGACTGTTAAGCTTGAATTTGTGGCTGAGTAGAATCACCAAGGCTCTAAAGTGTGCTGTTCCTCTTTTTCTCTTTTTGATTCTCAGAATCTTGTAAGCTACTAATATGTAAATATTTATTTCGAACATAAAAGATTAATGCAGTTAGAAATTCCAAATTTGAGGAATGTCATAAATGTCTCATGTGAAGTTTGTAGGAAGGAAAGTCTCATAGTTGAGAGAAATTTTATATAAATATACAGGAAAGAATGGATTTTTGTAGATTGATACTGAAATATTTTGTCTGTTGCTTTTATCCTTGGTGCTTAAGCTTAAATGATAGCAAGTGGTGATTAATTGTGGTTTGAAATTACATTCATGAAATATTTTCTTACTRTTGCTACAAATCAGAAATAATGTCTTATGTATTTGACAAGTTTTGTTGTTAGCACAGTGAACATTTAGTATGGTTAGACTTCTGGCAAATACTGAAATAGAATGCTTTTAAATTCTCATAAATGTTCCCTAGGGAAACTTTGTGGTGACTATAATATTTGAAACTATTTGAACTTTTGTATTGATTACTGTAAGGTGAGCATTCTTTGGAATTATTGCCTTAAATGACTGATTCTTTAGCTGTGGATTTCAAGTAGGGGTGGAAGCAGGATAAGTTTAAATTTACTGACAACTGTATTACTCCCCCAGCCCCAGGAAGAAAAGGTTTTTGCATCATATGTTTTTTCCTCATCAAGTTTTTTTATTGTATTAGTTGCTTTCTGTTTAATAGAAAGTGCTGTGGAGATTGATCAATTTGAATAGTTGCACAAATTCTAGTATAATTGCATGTATTACTAAGTTACTGTCTAAGTGGTATATTATTTCCCTCTTAACTTGGCTGTAGCTTGTAACAAATCTTTGTGGTTCTATTGGAATATTTGGTCTTAAAGCGTATTGAATCAATCTGTTTGCATGTATACTTTTCCTATTTATATGTGTAGCTGCTAAACCAGCTGCTAGACTGTTCTGATGATTGATGGAAACTGCTATTGTATAGAAGGAATGCAAATTGATTGCCTCTATACCAAAACTATTTCTCTAGTATTTCTCTAAGAGAATCTTTAGTGGTGTTCCTGTATTTAATTCCTTGCTTTCACTGAGCTTCTGTGTATAAGAAAGGCTCTCGCTTGTGCATATATAGTTTCAAAATGAAAAATCGGTACTTGTCTGTTTGCACATCCTGTAAATTATAAAAGTAAATCCTAGTTTATTTTGCAACAGTGATTCTCATTCTCCGAAGTATTAGAGAAGCAGACTTCTTCTAGCATACATACATTGTTGCAGTCAGCTTGTAATTAAAGGCTGACCTGTTCTGGCTCATATAAAACTTAACAAAACTGTTAAGTTGTAAGACTTATAAAACTATTCAGAGTGGGAAGATTTGTTGTGGTTCTCTAGTTTATTAAAAACAAACAAACAAACAAACAAAAAAAAAAACCCCAAAAGCCCAGAATACGTGATCTTGTATAGAAGTGCTTTATCTGTAGCACTGACATTGAGTAAATCGATAGGTTTTCTTGTATGAACAGCTGAAAACAAAATAGGTCGATGTTGTCTTGATAAAATAACTGGATTCTGTTTATTTTGGCAATGCTTTTTGTTTCTGGGAGTTGACTTCTCAACGAGTATGCTAGTCAAACTGTACTCTGACTTTAAAAGATGAACTTGGTGAAACAGATTACCATGCGAAAATTTAAAAGTAAACTTATTCTTCCCAGAATTCTCCACAGAAATATTGAAAATGATATTTTTACTATGAGAACTTGGAGAACTTGTCTTTTTAAGCTAAACATATTTTGTTATGATTTAAATGTGGTCAGATAAAATGGTCTCTATTTTTTCATGCRTTTTGTGTGCTTGTAGAGTATACTGTATAAAACTAAGATTAATATGCTTCAAATTTATAAATTAATCCGTGAAACATATTTAAAAGTAACATTTTGAACTTAACATTGAGGAGTTCCTAGTGTTGTTAGTTACCACTGATGTTTGTAATCAGCATGACTACCAGTTTTTGCTATTGAGATCTTATAGTCTAAGGAACAGTTTGCTAGTAGAATTCAATGTAGGTTTCTGTGAATGACAGTATACTTGCTTTGTACAGAGAAGGCTAGAGTTTAAAATACACAGACACAGGTATCTGCTACAAATAAGAGCACAGCGGAAGAGCTTCAGTTGATGAAGTTGATGATAGTAGTTCCTTCCATCTGGAAGATGGTTGTAGTACTTCTTTTACAGAATTTTAGATGCTGGTGAATGAGTATTATTCTTTTGTAGTGTAACAACGCTTATTAAGTCCATCTTTAAATAAAATTTATCAGACTTTTTAAACTTCCAAGCAAGATAAGTAAAATCAGATTTTCCCTCTATTTGTGATGGTGCAGTTCAGAATTTCTTTATTCAAAACAATGTATGTATGGGACAGATGGAATTTTCTGTAGAGACTGTATGTGTAAGTGATTTATTGAGCTTTAATGTGGAGTTAAATATGGAGAAAAGTTGCTTATGATTTTGGTTTGGCTTCAGGTTTATTAAGGTGCTCAAAGTATGTTAATTTAAAGTGAACTCCTGTAGACCATCTTTAGTTTAATTGAAAACAAGTATAAATAGACACACTGTATTTGTAATTGAAGTGTTTAATAGTGATAAAATATTCACTATAGATAGAATACAACTAAAGTATATCTCTATATAAACATCTTTAAACAATATCTAAATTACAGTTCTTTTCAATTTTGTTAGTTTTGTGAGGTAAGCTTGAGGAAATATTTGATGTCTTGAATGTAGAAAATGTCTAAACACTTGGCTAGGATTGTTTTACAGCGATGAATTTATGGATTTAGTTGTCATTTTAATAATAGTGTTTGGGCTTCCTCAAGTCAAGTTTTAAATAATTTGGGATACCTCAAATTTAGAACTGAGGTTTTGAATTGTCTATAGATACGAAGAATACAGAAAGTACGTTAAGTAAAGGGCTTGATAAARTTCACAGCAGCTGAAATTTTCTTAGCATATTAAGTGCAACTCYATTTACAGCATTCACAGCTGGTCAGCCTTGAAGTGACCTAGCTTATATTTGTTTCACTAGCAAGATGTGGTACTTATTTAGAAATRAAAACCGTCGTCACAGTTGTGAGCAATCTATCCAGAACTGGTAGGGATCTGAGAAGACTTCAGCAGTGCAGATGTATCTCTGAGGAGACAAATTCTTCAGTTCTCTCGTCCCGTTGTGACAGCAGGGATAAACATGATTCTTCCAGTTGCTTTTTCAGACAAGTATAATTTTAGTTTTCTGTTTTGAGTTTTAACTGTTAAATCTTATTCAGCTCTAACTGTTAGTAAATTACTGTGTTTTTTTAAATCTATACTGGTTTAAGTTAGATGCAGATGTGAGTTAATGTTCAGAATACCTCTCTAATTATATCATAAAGTCTTAATTTCCCTAACTTTTCCTTCTTTCCAAGGCATAGAAATAGACAATTTGTGTCTAAAACCTTCAGCATATGAAGAGCTAACTGTGATCTGTCAAACAGAGGTTTAGGAACACTTAAAGCAATTTTGTCCTCTATAGGAGTAYATTCAGGACTAAGTCTCTAGCATTTAATGTTTCCTCTCTCTTTTTTTTCCCCACTGAAGTACTTCTATGTGAATTTATTTGCTTTTGTTTATTGAGATAACCCACTCCTATCCAACAGTCATCTGCTTGCCAACATTAGCATTCAGTTGTTTATACTCGGCTTTTAATCCAGGTTATCTTGATTATAAATAGACATTTTCGCTAGATGAAATTTAAAATGAACCTTACATTTTCCTGTATTGAGGATGAATTTTAATRCTGTTAGGATGATGCATCCAATCTTTGATTAAAAAAGATTTTATGAAGTCTGAAACTACAGCTTTAATTTTCCTTAGATTGTTTATAGGAAGGACATTTTGGTTACTGCACAAATGATTTTTTTTTTTGATGGTGATATATAGATTTAGCCTGGAAAGGTGAGCTAGATGTTACTTTTTTCTACTCTTCTGTTACTATGTGCAACTGTCTGATAATGGCTTTATTACGTTTTGCATGTTATAGCTATGTGCTTGTGACTTGCAGTCTAATGTAACATGCTGTATATATGATTTAAACTTGGGTGAAAAGAGCTTTGATCAGAACAAATAGTTATTAAAATAAGGTAACATTTTTAGAACCAGGTGAATTTCAGATATATACTAATTTTTGCTAACTTACCTGTAGCCATTTGTTTAACAAGGTGGCATTTGTCTTTTTTTYCTAAAGATAGAGAATTCTTCATATGTCAGCACTGCTGTTTCTCCTCTGTTCTTTTTAAGATTATACCAGAAAACTACTTTTAAGATACTTGCCAGAAAGACTTAAGAGCTTCAGCATGGYTGTGCAGCTGTAACTTTAATCTACAGTTTTTTTCAAACAAGCTTGGGATTCTCTTAATTTTTTTATGATCAATATGAATTAAAAATATGACTTACTGTTTTTCTTTTCAGATTCTTCATGTCTTAAGATGCTTTGACCTGTGACTTTGGTTTCTCCTTTCTAGTATTTAGTTAGCAGAGAGAGAGATGTTGATTTTATTCATACTGCAGAATTTGATTTTAGAAATAAAAGTATACATTTGTCTGTGGTGCATGAATGCATTCATAAGATAATTAACAACCTTTTGGAAACTTAGCAGTCAGGTGCTTTTAGAATAGGGAGTAAACCTATTAATAGGTTTTAAAAAAACCCCTAAACGCTATCTGATTTTTGTGGAGCTGTACTGGGAACATAATCACATAGCATGATGTAATAAAGCTGCATTTAAAGCTCCAAAATACTATCTAGAAAGGAGTATGGAAACTTAAATGAAAAGGTATAAGGACAAAGAAATACATTGGTGGTTTTCTAAGTAATGTAAAAATATTCATATTAGCCTTATGTCAGAATATTTRCTATATGCAGATGACTCAGTTAACAGTATTGATCGGATAACTTGCATCTTTGGAGAGAACTTGTCGACTGTGTATTAATAACTTTAGCTTTTGTGCTGACTTATTCCTGCATCCTTGATTAATATACTTCAYGTTTTAAAGGAGTTTTGCAGGGGTCTTGTAAGCTGCTTTTAGTGCTTAAGGCAGCTTAAATCACTTAAGTCTTCAAGGGTGACTGGTGTTTGTTGACATATTAGAACATACTTCCTGTAATCACTTGTGCATATRTATCTCAATTTACAAATACTAAGAAGGGATAAATTTGGGCTGCACATGTCAGGTATTCTGAGTGTTCATAAATTTGTTTTCCAAGTGTGTTGTGTGTTTTGGGTGGGTTGTTTGGTTGTTWTTTATTTATTTATTTATTTATTTYGGTAAGCTTGGCTGTGAACTCTCCAAATGTGCAGTGGGAAATGCGTGACAATTCTTGCCAGGAAAAAAATTTTCACGTTCCCTAGACTGAAGAAAGAATTATTATTTTGCTGTAATGTGGAGTGGGTTTGTTAGTAATTCAGCTTGACTTTTCCATGCAAGAAGTGCATGCAAATCCTGTTTCTGCAGTTTATAAACTCAACATATTGTGTAGTGCACTAAATACATATCTGTAGGTCACTTGAGATTATCCTCCTTGCTTATGTATTTAAAATTGGAGGAATGTCACAGTTACAATACTTGTGTTAAAGGCATTGGTTGGTCCTCTATAAATTTATGTGAATTGTTGATTAAATTGTCTTTTGTCAGTGACTCTAATCTGTTTCAGACTTGATCTTGTTTGATATAAACTACATTGAAAATCCCCTCTGCTGCTTCTGATTGGCTGTCATACCCATTTGTAGCCTGTTCCTTCAGCAGCTAGAGTATTGTGTTTTTAGAAAGAGAAGCTTTGCTGTTTTGTCTTGTGTTGTTCCACACTGACTAGCCTAAAGCTTTACTCATATATATAGATATCTCTTGGGATACATTTTTTGAAAATGATATTGAAAATCTTAATTGGAATATAATTTTGGTTGCAGTCAGAAAATACTATGTCTTTTTCTGAGGGATACAAGTAAGAAGAGTCAATGTATCCTTTCCAGTACTTCTCTGTTTTATGGTTGTATTTTCAGAACTGTATATGCTTATATAATATTTTGTTTTAGAACTTCCATGAAATGCTCAAAGATTCTTTGATGAAAAGGTCCTAGTGCTATCAGTRTAAGGCATGATCAAATATCTTCAGGCCAGATTTAGATGAATGCCATCTCTGATGWAGGAAAAAAAAATAATATATGTTCTTCTAGTTTTGTAAGGAAAAGACGAAAAAAGATGTCTATTGGGAGAGTAAGTAAATGTTTGTTGCAAAAGGGAAATGGGCAGCCTTGTATTTTTATTTACTCTGTAGAGCAGTAGTATCTACTTAGATACACTGAGCCATGCTTTTGTCATGCCTTTCCCCCACTGCTAGCTTGTGACAGTTTGGTATCTAATTGCCTGGAAATATGCTGAAGCACAGTGAGGTGTTTTGTTTATTTTATTTTTTTTTTACTCCCCCTTTTTCTTCTCCCATATAAATATATACTGAATTGGATTTTCCTGATCAATTTAATTTTTGTATGGGGAACATGGCAATTAAAACAATTTACTATTTATAAAGAACTACAGAGTAGACTCTCTGGTAAAGGTGGGTAAAGAATGYAGACCAGCATTAACACACTCCTTAGTCTAGGAAGAACAGTGTTTTTTCTTGCCTCAAATTTACATAATAGCATGCAGTGTAAGGATGGAATTGTGTAAATTTAGGTAGCTGAAGAATTTACGTAGTTTGTTTTTAAAATACATAAATAGAAGTTAAGAGATGCAATTTAAACAGAGAATTTGTCTCAACCTGTACAAAGATAAGGCTGACTGTAGTTGAAAGATTTAGTTGTGAATGTTCATGTAAAGAAAATACCTTGCTAAAGTTTAATAGTCATAGTCTTCTCAACATTGACAGTTTCTTGTAATGAGAAATGATATTTATTTTATCTTACTTGATCAATAACTTTGATTACCTAAATCTTTAGTAGCAAAGAGTGAAAAACTTTTAATTTGAGGAGAATTTTCCCTGCTAAAGAGAATCATAAGCTTTCATTATCTTGATGCTAGTGAATCACAGAATTGGAACGGTTGGGGTTGGAAGTGGCCTCTGGGGATCATCCAACTCCCTGCTTAAAGCAAGGACAGCTAGAACAGGTTGCTCAGGATATGTTCAGTTGGATTTTGAATACCTCTAAGGATGGAGTCGTCACAACTTCTGTGTGCAACCACTTCTAGTGCTCTGTTACCCTCAAAGTGAAGAAGAATTTTCTTATATTCAGATGGAAGTGCCTGTATTTCAGTTTGTCTGTTGCCTCTTGTCCTGTCACTGGACACTACTGAGAAGGGTCTGGACCTGTCTTCTTTACAGTGTCACATCAGATATTTATAAACATTGATAAGATGCCCCCTGAGCCTTCACTTCACCAGGCTGAACAGTCCCGGCYCTCTCAGCATCTCCTTGTATATCAGATGCTCCAGGACCCCTTTCTCTGTGGCTCTTTGCTGGACTTGCTTGAGTTTGTCCAAGCCTTTCTTGAACTGTGGAGCCCAGCACCAGATCTGACATTTCAGATGTGACCTCACCACGGCTGCATAGAGGGGAAGGATCACCCGCCTTGGCCTGCAGGCAATGCTCTCCCTAGTGCACTCCTGGATACCGTTGGCTGCCTTTGATGCTTTGCTATCTGTGTGGATCTGTGGTAATCTCAGTAACAACAATTTTATTAAGCTCTTTTTCATTACTATCTCTGAATTTTCAAGCATGAAAATGCATAAAACAAGCCACTTCCAGATAGCTCTCTGACTTTTCAGTGGAATTACTTGTTTGTGTACTGYGCACAGACTGCTTGATACCAAACGCTTTTGAAGAACAGCTTTACAGGGAGAAATCAGAGAGGGGAAGGAAATGCTGTTGTATGAATCTGAAAGGACCCGTGATTTCATCAATGTCAAGGTTTAGATTGTGGATGTATGGGTTTGAGTTACAGATTTTCAAAGTCTTACATGAGTTAATTGCCTATTACAAAGAACATAGCAAATGAATTGGCAGTAAAATATTATAGTCAGAACTCTCTTCACTCCTATCCATAAATGAGAAATCTGTTAGCTGGAATCATGTTTTGAAACACAGCAGGGTTCATGGGGGTGTCTCAGCCTTGCTGAATGGATGAGACCATACCTGAGATCAGGTATGCTGGACCTAAATTCTGTTGCTAGCTATGATTTTCACTGTAGTTTGTATGTGAATAAGATTTGTGGACTTACAGCTCCCAATGGGAACCTGAACTCTGTGTAATATAGTATTCTGTTTTATCTTATTAAATAAGTCCTAACTGGCATCTCACAGTTGAATCTTTTATTTCTGCTGGGATTTAAAACATGGGCTATCTCTGATGTTTTAATTAGGAAACCCCAAAAGGAAGGAAACCTTTGACCCAAGTTAAAGAAGTTTTTAAGAAATTTAAATATGATACGTGAAGAATTTGATGTGTGAAGAGTTGTGGATAGTACTGGAAGTTCTTCAGATCTTTTGAACTTTACAGATGTAATGGATGATTCTGCCCTGAGAGGCTATAGGTAGAGCAGCAGGGCATATCTAGAGAGCACTCTTTCAGGCTTTGTGTACTTGGGTCAATCACACTGGGGTTTTATATGCTTCTGCATGTCTTTGGGAAACTTCTAAATTCTGAATGTCTCATCAAGAGCTCTCCATACTTGCTGTATTACTTTTAGTAAACGACTAAACTTTTGCTTAGATAATTTTAGGGATTCCTGAGGATACTACTGTGAATCTTTTATTCTAGAATAATAATTTTTTTTCTACAGCATTATCACATTCTGTAGTTCATGGGAAAAGGTTCTGAAGGTTACAACATTCTTTGTCTTTGTGTTGAATAACRTTAGGCAAGTGCACCTGGTAATTTCTTTCTACTTTAGACCATGCAGTTTGATTTTTTTCGAAATGTTCAAAGGGTATGGTTTGACAATACTGTCATCTTCTAAAATCTTAGCCTTTGCCTTGAAAAATATGGAACCGCTTTGCTAATTGTGAAGTGGGAATCAAAAATCTTTTTGGGATTATAATTTTCAATGCTTGTCCATGCAGAAAAGGTGCTGTCCTCCCCTCTTGTCATGTTTATGCTGATGTAACTCCAACCCTCTATTGGAAATGTAACTGTTAGAAACTTCTTGTTCACTTTGTAAAAACCATAGGCTTTTATCAACATTTGAAATGTGTGTTGAGGACTTTTAAAAAAAATACTTTTATTTATTTTTTTTTTAGAACAGGAGTTATATAATCAAGCTGGTGGTACTTGAGTTGATAAATAGGGAAAAAATAAAGATATTGAAGACTGTATAGTGGTCTTCTGTATTTTGTGTAATGGTTGCAAAAGATTAAGACTTTGGAGGTAGTAGGGGAGAAGCCGGGCAAGTGTACCTTTTCTCTCAACTGTGTATGAGGCCTCAGGGTTTCCCGGTTGCATCATCTTTCTCTTGTTTGTAGCCCAGTTAGGAATAGGAGTTTCTGCCTCTCCTCAGACAGACCAGATTCCTCACCAATCCGTCTTCAGCACTAGCCTTTGTCACAGCATATTGACAGGCATTCCTGGTTTCTCTCTTTTTTTTTTCTTTTTTTTCCCTCTCTGCTATTTAGCATCGTTTATATCCCCAGTTTTGCTCTGAGATGTAACATGGTGGTTTTAGGTTTCAGGTAGCTATCATGAAGTTTGATGGATCAGTTTATTATGGGTCTCTTGTGSGGCACACAAAAATGATTTAAGAACATTAAACTCAATCCAAATACTACAGATTTTGATTTAGCATATGAACTCTGATGATAGGTAGGACAAAGAAATAGAAAAATAAAATGTAAGAGCCTAAAAGTTGAATTTCTTGCTGAAGGCGTGCATCTGTCCTCATTGAGTATTACTTGCTTAAACAAGTTTGAAATTATAAAACTGAACTGTTCATCACTTGGCAAAATATATATATGTATCTTTATTATATGTGTAATRGAGCATTGAGGGGGAAGTACGTGTTGATGCTTGTTTAAGAAGGGTGGCTTGGCCAGTCTTATTAAGATATTCCCAAGCACTCCCTGTTTACAGTGTGAAAAATGTACTTTACAGCTACTGGCCACAGAGCTAAACCTGACAACTAGAGGCCAAGATAAGTGATTAGAATAGGGCAGGGCAGTGCCTCAGCTGCTGCTCACAGCTTTTGCATGCAGAAGTATCTTGTCACTGAAATGTAATTATACATGATGGATCTTGTTCTTGGTTTATTTCTGAGAAATAATGAAGTATTAGTCATGTGATTAATTCTTTAAATGCACTACAACTCATTGTTTAAAGTTAAACAATTTTTTATTCTAAAAGATACATGAATTTAATATCAAATGCCAACTAAGCAAGAAGTGTGGTAGGTATTTTGAGTGGAATATGTTTGGAGTTCATTTACAGAAAACTTTTTTTGCCCAGGGAAACTTTAATAGTTCAATATTGTTTACAACTTAAAAATACTTAGAGTTTCTGTAGTAGCTGCTAAGCTTCCCTTATGAACAGGGGAGCTGCCAGCAGAAATACTGAACTTCTGTTAATTTTTTTTGAGCATATCCTGTAGGTATTGTAAAGTTTAGAATTTTTGAGAGGCATTGTACACAGTGAAATCCCAACCACATGGGATCCCAGATCTTGACCAACTGCTGTGAGAAGAGGAAAAACTTTAATGCAATCTCTATAGTGTCATATTAAAGATGAGATGGGTTTTGCCTCATATCTTGTCAAACTGGTACTGCAGGATTCTTATTTTTTAATTAAGTAGAACTGTATTCTCCGTTTGCCATAGTGGATATGGGTGTGGGTAGGTTTCTTCACTGACATGAACTCCAAAAATGGAGATGCCTAAAGCTACAACTATGAAGTTGTACTGCAACTTACAGTACTAGTTACTAATCAAAATAGCCTGGGCTAGGGGTGCAGGAATGTGGTTTTCTTACTGGGAAACCTTATAATTCACCCAATTGGAGTCTAACTGAGAGGCATTCCTCTCCCCCCACCCCTCTCACCTCCCTAAATATTGTAAATTTATTTCTGTGTTAAGGTAAACTGTTCTTCTGTTGGTACTTGGACTGATACAATATTGAACAGGATTACTGTATTATTGACCTATCGCAGCAGTCATAGCTCTACAGGAGAGTTGTCAGGCGCATCCCRAGTTTAAAAGCTTGCTTTTCAGTAGCTGGAATGTTTATATGCGTGAGCTGATTTTGTACCTTTTGAAGATGGACAAGCTTGGTGTGCTTTTGAATGCTCATGTGCTGTAGCTGCCCTTACAGTAGGCGTACTCACGTACACCCAAGAGCAGTTACGGTGGAACTCTCTGCATAACCACAACAACAGTTCTAGCCATGTGATGGAAGAAAGCTTTCTGCCACCATTGCATGTGAAGAGATGCTCGGTTTCCTGCAAGTCTGAAGAGTGACTTTGTTTTTATGTATGCTTACTGCTAGCTAGCTATTGACTTAAAGCTATTGTACTGGTTCTACTTTCAAACTACTTCATTCAGAAGATGCGCAATGTTGCCTCAGTAGAGGAAGCCTTTTAAGAAAGGAAGAGAGGAAAACAGTCTACATTGAAGCAATTTCTAGTTGGTGTTCAAGTTTTCATTTCTTGTTAATCCTTTGTGAATGCTGTAAGTTGCAAGACTTCTTTGCCTCTTCTCCTACCCCTGAAATTGAGTATTTGCAGAAAGCCTTTGGAAAAAAAAATACTTCAATTACTTCAAATAATTACTTGAATATGGTTGTTTGTTGGATGTATAGGTAATCTTGATATATGTCCATAGCTCCAAAAGCAGCTTAAAAATCTTCATTAAAAAAGCTCTATGATGAAAATAATAAAGATCTGTTTTGGAATTAAGCTCTGACCCTTAGTCTTGTATTTGTAACAGCAATGGTTTGAAGAGTTTAAAGAGAATTAAATGCAAGAGTGTAGGAGATAATGTTTTTGCTAGTCGGAGTGCTTTATACAGGTTATTGCTTTGAATGTAGCTGTCTCCTGTTTGTCTCTTTTGGGGCTAATAATTCTTACCTCCCCTTTTCTTACTTCTGTGTTCCTCTCACAAAGCTGCCAAGTGCAACGCATCTTCATTTATGCTTTCTAGCACTTGAATATGTAGCATTTTCTGAAGCGCCCGGCAACGAAGCCCAGATTTAGTGCTGTGTAGCTCAAGCTTAGTAAATACTGCACATAAATGTAAGCAAGACGCTCAGAATGGTAACTGGAAACCTGTTTGTTTCCATGGAGACTTGCTCTTACTATGAGGCTTTACATTTCTTAGGTGTGTGTGTTTGGTACCTCCTGACTTTGAGTTCTTGAGGGGTTTTTGTTTGTTTTTGTTTTTTTGCTCGTTGTGGTGAGGGTTTTGTTTTGTTTTTCCTCCAAGTCATTACCTTCTAGACTTGTTAAGATAACTCCAGGACTGATGTGACTGAATTATATCACCTGTGCAAAGGATGACTAATAGTTCTGCAAGAGCCCTTCCCTAGCTGTGAGAACAGAAGTTTTTAGAAAATAGTTTCCTTGCAAGAATTCTGCAAAAGATTGGATAGCCATTTTGTGGTCTACAAATGCAAGCAGCTGTTTTAACCCKAAGAACTTTACCATTACACCAGAAATTGCAAGTTGTTTCTGTTTGATTTTTTTGTTTGTTTGTTTGTTTTGCATGTATTTTTTTCCCTAGATAAAATAGGCACAAATATTTGTAGGTAAGCAAGACCTGGACACAGAAATAGCCCAGTGTCTCTGCATTGGGTGGTAATGTTATATATGTCTTTGCAGAAACTCCAGATTTGTTCTTGGTATTATCTGTAAAATTAAAAGTTAAGGTTTTTATGTACTGTTGCAAGGGAATCAAAGGTAATGGGGACTTTAAAATATGAAAATTCTTTTAGTGATAGTTTTAAGTCCAGTTAGTATTCTTTAATCCAGTTCTCTTTAAAGAGTTTTTGATTTCTCAAGTATAAATGTATTGAAAGTGGCAAAGATATTAAATTGCTTGAATTACTGAAACAATTGGCTCTTAACTTTGGTCTGTAGATATATATTAAACAATTAAAAGTTGCAGACTCCTTTAACTGGCTGTAGCACTCATTTTAGTGTTTTCATGTAGTATTGTATTTTTTTTGTTCATAGAAAAAGTATGGCTTTCGAGACAGAGAAAAAGAGATTTCTGAGAGTTGACCATAGGCAATATTAAAGAGTTTAAAAATCTCAGTGCCACTAGTTATGATGTGAGATTTTTTTTTAATAGTAAAGAGTTTTGCACCTATGTTTTGGTAGTGGTCTGTTACAAAACATTCAGAAGATATTTATAAGGAGAAATAAGGAAGACAGTTGACAAATTAATTGTGTTATATGCTATATGAAATATTCTGACAGGTAGTTAGCTGTAGCTGAAAGCAATCATTTGAGGCATGAAAAACCTTTCAATACACTGAAACTTGAGCATAACCACGTTTTAATATTGTTTTAATATTCTCTGTTAGAGTCATTCTTTAATTGTTGAGGGAGAATAAAAGATTAAGATAATCAGTTCTATGAAATAAGTTTGTTTGAAATAACCTGTCTTCCCAGTGAAGAAAAATCAGGATGTCTGATACTATCAGAAAATAATGAMTAGCTAGTGAAAAAAAGTGAAAAGAAAGTATTTTTTATGCCCTAAACTATTTCTCTTTCCARCTCTCAAGAACAGGGAAGTTCTRCCTGAACATGAGGGGGAATTTCTTCCCTGTGGCAGATCACTGGCACACGTTGCCCAGAGAGGTTGTGGAGTCTCCTCTGGAGATGTTCAAGGCCCGCCTGGATGCAACCCTGTCTAACATGCTCTAGGTGACCCTGCTGAGCAGGGAGGTTGGACTAGATGATCTCCAGAGGTCCCTTCCAACCTTACTGATTCTATGATTCTAGTAATGGAAAAGATTAAAAGTGATCAGAATTATTGTATTAAGTGGACAAAGCACTGTATGCGTTGGTTGATATGTCTTCTAGATTTGTTCTGTTAGTATATGTAACTATCTTTTTAGAAGGCTAAATTTAATGAATAAAACACCTGATTGCTTTTCAGTTACTACTCTAAATACTCTTAAGTATCCTGAATGKTAGCTGAAAAAGCTAAAGTCGTGTGACTCAATAGTTGTAAAAAAATAAAATAATAAAATAAAATTGTTGCTTGTAATCTGTGAGTCCTTACGTGCTGAAGAGCAGGGTTATGTTTTTTGTTTAAAACAAATTCCAAACAATCTTCTCTTTGTTGTAGTAGCAAATAACACCTCCAATATGCAGCTCATGTCAATAGACTTTCAGGGATTACATCTGTTTCTTGCAAGTTTTTYCCAAGTTAATTATTGTTGTCTTTTATGTCATATAGCGTTTACTAATTTGAGATCTACTGTCTGTCGAATTTATAAATCAGGCTCCTAATAAAAATGATGAAAACSTATTCCCTGAAAGCTGTAACACTCTCCTGGACCAAGATCTCACAAGTAACAAATCAATTGTCAGTCTRTATATCAGAATTGCGCACACTGCACAGCCAGGCATCAGCTGGTACAGCATCAGGAAGGATGTTTATGTTGTGGCCTCTACTGTACTTTAGTACAGGAACCTTTTTCAGAGGTTGATGTGAAAGAAATGCTTTTGGTTTTGAAGTTTTTGGAGCTTCTGAACACAAAACAGAAAATGTACTGAAGGRACAACAACAAAGTTGCTTTCTCTGATTTTAGCCTTCTTGTTCGAAGTATAAATTTCTGGCAATAGTAGTCATATTTGGAATGATTCGTTTGATTCAGAAAGTTATTTTCTTCAGCAAGTGTTTCAATTTAATATAGTATACTTGTATTCTTCAGTGTAGCCCAATCAACAGGSGTTCTTTTTCTAGTATATTAGGCCCGCTGATTCGTAGTGAATCGCAAAATGAGGTTGGAAGGGACCTCTGGAGATCATCTAGTCCAACCTCCCTGCTCAAGCAGGGTCACCTAGAGCATATTAGACAGGGTTGCATCCAGGCGGGCCTTGAAGATCTCCAGAGAAGGAGACTCCACAACCTCTCTGGGCAATGTGTGCCACACTCAGTAAAGAAATTCCTCCTCATATTGAGGTGGAACTTTCTGTGTTTCAGTTTCTGCGCACTGAAAAGAGTTTGTCCCCATCCCCTTGACAGTCTCGCTTCAGATACTTATACACATTGATGAGATCCCCCCTCAGTCTTCTCTTCCCCAGGCTGAACAGGCCCAGCTCTTGCAGCTGTTCCTCATAGGGCAGGTGCTCCAGCCCTCTGATCATCTTTGTAGCCCTAAATGCTCTAAAGTGCTTATTYTCGGTCCCATCCTTGTCATTCTTTGCTGTAGGGTATTTGTTAYGTTGATGTCATCTAGAAGCAGAGTAGAATTTGGTTCTGAAGTTCTTGGTGATCGTAATTACAGAGTTAGTAATCACCCTGGCTTTGTGGATAAGCAAGAAAACTTCTCTGGACTTTTCTTGTTCCTTTTACAATAGTTCCTTTACATTCATCTAATGCCAAGGAAGAAATTGAGGCAACTTGAAAAGTTTTTTGAGATGTTAAAATGCAAATAATTTCTCTCATTTTGGAATGCTTGAGGAAGTCCCAAATYATCTGTTCTTGAAGGTAGATGTTAAAGCTAGAAATGACCTGTCTTTTGGTAGTGTCAACTGAAACYAAGGACATTTAGTGTTCTTTATGAGGCATCTTATGGGACTTAGAGCAAACACGTTCTGGAAAAACAAACAGCAGTGGAGGTATTTTGCAATGCCAGAAATACATGTCAGTCTGTTTATGTAGCAGCAATATAAATTCCTGTGTGTGGTGGTGTTCTTGGGTTGTCTGACAATGTGATGGTTCATGTCAAAATCATGATACTTGTGCTACAATTTGTTTGCACAGGAGTATGCAATGAATAGAACTGTATGTACTATAATCATTTGAAAACTGAATAGACTTTTGATTTGAAACGTACAGTAGTTTTTCTGAAGATGGGGATCACGCATGTCTTTAAGATAAMTATAAGTTTTCTTATCTTTAATAGTGATGTTAAGCTGATGAAACAAAATGTCCCTTAGGCCTTACTGCTTGCTTTATACTGTTCTTGAGACTTGAAATAGGAACCAGAAAAATACAGAACTTGCCATGTCGTTCTGACATGCTTTGGAATATTATATATTGTCTAGACTTGAAAATTTTGATGTTGGTGTTTTGTGTTCATTTTTTACTTGTTACTCCTGTGCTTTGTTTTTYACTTGCTATTCCTGTTTGTTACAAAAAGGGCAAAGAAAAAGTGTAAGTTTGTATCAAGCTTTTTGCAAGTACTTTGAATTTGTTAGTACTTTCAGTAGTTTCAGTAATATTTGAAAACATTTTATTATTTAATTTGAATGTAAATAGGAAAGGTCTGTGGAAAAAATGTGTGAAAGTCTTTGTTTCAGTTTAATTCCATAGTTTGAAGTACATATTTTGTGCTTAGTTATTCTATTGCAGTCTTTTCATTCAGCATGTTAAAGAAGTCAATTTTTTAGCAATTGTAAAAGGAAAAGAATGAAAA
Organism: Rhea americana; assembly: GCF_003343005.1. Classification (NCBI taxonomy): domain Eukaryota; kingdom Metazoa; phylum Chordata; class Aves; order Rheiformes; family Rheidae; genus Rhea; species Rhea americana. Next base: position 7,735,672 of record NW_028185816.1, read on the forward strand.
GAATTTAAGAGTTTTTATGTGTATGTTCTTGTTTTGTTTTTTTCGGATGTATGGTAGTTGACTGTAAGGACTACACTGAATCTGATTTCAAAGAGCAGATTTTTATTTAAGAGAAGGGACTTTATGGAGGTGAATTCTGCGTCTGTGGTAGCGGTATTACTATCACTTTCATGGCAGCTTTTAAAAGCCTAGTGCATTAGGAATCCCAAAGGAGTTCACTGTAGGGTTATGTTGCATAGCAGTATTTTCTTTTCAGCTTTTCAGTCTTTGTCACAAATTTATCACCTGCAGATTTTTGAATACAGCTTGCAAAATTAGTTCTCAGAACTTGCAAGTAGTGCCTTTTAGCAAACGCTATTTATTAGCTGCATGTTAGAATTTGAAGATGTGCTAGTGTAATTAGTTGATATGTCCTTTGATTTTAAGCATGTGTTTTCTGTCACTTTGAATTTTATTGCAAAATAGCTCCATCTTAAGCTTTTACTTAATACGTATCTACTTTCTACTAAGCAGTATATCTTGTAGAAGTTGGGAAGTTTCCAGAAACAGCTTTTGTGCACACCATATACTGTATTTCCACAGTATATTSTTCTTACGGATTGCCATTTGTCTTGATGTTCTTATCTATACAACAGAAGGAACTTGCTGTTTGAGACATTATTCTGTTCTRTGTTTTTCCGTATTTTAGGTGATAATGAAGATTAATTTATTTGCTGCCACTTTTACTGCATSTTTTCTTATACAAGGGCTTCAGAGCGCTTCTGTGGTGTTCACTAGCTATCAGAGGTGACTGGAAATCACACTTGATTTGTGTTCACTTTTGCATCCTAAGTTGTGTTGATGACAGAAGTGTGGGGTGTTGTTTTTTTTGAGCAGTTGTTTTTTTTTCCTACTTCTTACAGAGCCTTATTCTAAAATATGGACTYCTTCAGATTCAAGATTGATTACTAATAGTCATGCCTAATGTAATTCAGATTACAATTTGAATTTTGCTGGAGAAAGTAGCTAGATAGAATTATTCCCTATATCTGCCTATAAGYGTAGCATATAGCTGTATCTTTGATTATATGCAGAGTATGCTTGGGTCGATCCAGAGCTTTAAATGCTTTTTATGTTGAACATTTTTGTTGGACTGTTGCTAGAGAATGGAAATAGTTTAGGATATAGTGGTTCTTCTAAATACTCTGTTCGGTTATGTATTTCTGACAGAAACCCAGAGATTTATCAGAAATTCAAAAATCTAGGAGTATATTCTTTAATGTTGACTACTCTCAATGTTCAAAATAGTAATGAATATGCAGTAGCTGCTGGGATTTACTTTAATTCATGTTCCGTGATAATTTTTTGCTCTACTTTCCATTTTACTTTGGTTCGATTTTGTTCTGTGAAAACTTTATTGAAGTTGAATGGTAAAGCTTGAATACTAAAAGTGCTCATCTTTTAGAAAATTTTGATTAGGGCTAAGAAACGCTACTCCTAGATACATGGCACAACTATAGGGAAAGGGCAGTTAATGCTCTGTCAGTTTTGTTTTGCAAGATTTGAAAGCAGCTGTAAGTGAAATTTCTGTGTGGCTRTGTAGCTAACACTGCTATAGATAAATAAAGGTAAAGGCCTGAGTCTTCCCAGTGGTGAAGCTTCAAGAATTTGTTACTGCTTTAACCTGTGTATTCTGCTAGGAGTCAGTGTGATGCATTGTCTCAGCTCTCTCTCTTAACTAAATATTGACTTGAAATTCACCATGGTTTACAGGTTTCTGTTTTTAACTGTTTAGTGCTCTAGCTTTTCATTTATCCTTTGCAGTCATTTTTAAAATTTCTTTGAAACAATAGCAAAGTGTGTTAGAAATACAATTCTTCCATTTGCTTGACAGAGATATACCCTAACTTAGATAATTGCCTCAGGGAGACAAACAAGTTTTTAATGGTACTGGTCAAAAGTGTTTTGTCGTTAAATTTGACAGTGTAATGATTTCAGGTATTTGAACGTAAGTCTATTTATTTACTATGACTCTACAATTGTGTTGGCTTTTTAAAATTATTTATATATCTTAACTGAATACTTAAAGAATCATGTCAAGTGTTCATATGAGTCCATTCTCAATATATCCTAGTATTTGATGTGCTCATGTTTGTCTGCTTTATTTCAGGAATTTGCAGCGCTTACAAAAGAGTTAAATGTGTGCAGAGAACAGCTGCTTGAAAGGGAAGAAGAAATTGCTGAACTGAAAGCAGAAAGAAATAATACACGGGTTAGTTCCTTGTCCTTATCTTTAAGATTACCATTGTTAAAGCATCCAGCTCTCTGGAGAAAAATGCTGAACGTTAAGTTTGGAAAGGTGTGTTGTGTGTTTGGTTTGGTTTTTGTTTTTTCTCTCTTCCATCAATTGATATTTGCACATGAATCTTCCTAGTAGTGTATTATGTGTGTTGATTAAGAAAATTTGACAGTTTTTGCACRGTCCCAAACACCGCTGTGCAGAGTTAGTAGAAAGCTTAAGATAACACTGTCACCTGTCATTCAAGGGTCTTGTTATGAAGGTTTTTGAAATCATCGTAGCACTTGGGATCAGTGCAGTAAGTAGGCAAGTTACAGTGATCTGCTCCAGCAGCTTACACAATGGTAGGCAAAACAGTGTTTTCTGTATGTATTTGTCTGACAAGCATGTARTTTCTCAAATTGATGGAACTAAAGAGTTGGCTAAGTAGAGACTATATTTAAAAGCTGGACTGAAGGAGTAAGTAAGGAATGTGTTTATTCTGATATTGCTTCTTAGATGGATGAAATGTTACAAACAGATCCATATACTTGATATAACAGTCTTTGGCTCCTAGATTTGATACTTAGTTCCAAACTTGATGTTTTAGGAGGCAATCTACTTAAAAAAAAAAAAAAAATGTTTATTCCTGTTCTTTTTTCCAGCTATTATTAGAACATTTGGAGTGTCTGGTCTCCAGGCATGAGCGATCTCTCAGAATGACTGTTGTAAAGAGACAAGCTCAGTCTCCAGCAGGAGTTTCTAGTGAAGTAGAAGTTCTCAAAGCACTAAAATCTTTATTTGAGCACCATAAAGCTCTTGATGAAAAGGTAATGAAATATGCTACCTGACATTATCTCATCTTACCCTTCCTTTTGCTTTTGTGTGGAGCAAATAGTTGTTTGTGCTAAAGCAGCAAATGTCAGTTTCTCTGAACTTTTTTTCTATATTAATATTGTGGCTTAGATATAACTGCATCAGTAACTGCCCTTCTAAATTAATATGCTGCACTGAAGCAAGCTGGTGTAACTTGTTCCAATACCTCATCAATTGTGCTAGTGTAAACCAAGCAGGTTCAGGTGCAGCATACTTGTAGGACTGTATACATTCTCTTACCTATATAATATCAGGAAACAGCTTTTTGCTTATGTAATWCAAGAAAACAATGTACTGGAGAAAACAGGAGACTGCTCACACTGAGGTATAAAGTTGGATTAAAAGAACTTTGACCTTTAGTTACTCCTGGTGTTGGCATCATATGCAAATGAGTAAGTTTAGTGTGAATTTTGCAACCAACTTGTCGTTTGGCCAACAGCTTTTGTGACCTTCTATAGACAGTCTTGCAAATTATTTTAAGTAAGATTCTGTCTCTTTAGGGTACGGGGGGGGGAAGATTGGCATATATGCAGGTATTGTAAATATGCAAGGGCATACGTGCTTTTTGCCTTGCAAAAGGCTAAATTCTGAATATGTTTGMTTATAGCCTAAACGTATAGGTCATGATGAGGTGATTTGCTTATGACTTAAAAAAAAAAAAACTCGAGCTGGATTTTAGGAGGTGCGGCATTGTTCTAGAAATGTTTTTGTAGTATCTGTTAAGTTGTCATTAGCACTGACTGAAGACTGAATAGTTTTCCTAGTATAATAGAAATAAAGCTTCATTTGTTATCTGAAAATGGAAGATGAAGTGGCTATACATGAAGTTGATTTCTTTTTGATTTAAATGATTGCAAATGATTCAAAAGGACTCTGTTTCAGGTAAGGGAGAGGTTACGAGTAGCACTTGAAAGATGTAGCTTATTGGAAGAAGAACTAGGTACTACCCATAAAGAGGTAGGTTCCTTTTAAAAAAAAGTTTTCAGGTATGCTTGGACACGTGGTTAATCAATATTTGCACACACTAATGTATTCAATTAAAGTTCATTTTCTTTGACTTCTGTATTTTTAATTGATACCAAATGGGATAAAGTTGATTTTAACTTAGTCTGCTTTGAAAGAGGGGGGAGGAGATGGGAGAGGGAAAGAGTTTTTGTGGCTTTAAAATAAGAATTTTTGGAAGGCGATGATGTCATGGAATAAGTTTTTTGACAGTCTGTACTATATAATGTTAATACATACCTTGCAGTGGAATTTATTATACACATATAATATATGCATATTAACTTTTCTCTCTTAGTTAATGATTCTGAAAGAGCAAAACAATCAGAAAAAAACACTAACAGATGGAATGCTGGATATAAATCATGAACAAGAAAACACACCAACTACAAATGGGAAGGTATAGGGGTGTTCGTTTTTTTTTTTTTAATGCTGATATGAGTCTTAAGCCTAAACTTAAGTATCTGACTTTGAGTGAAGATTTAGTTAAGAAGTCTCTTATCACAATTTCGCTTTTTGTGGTCTATACAATAAAAAAAAATCTTGGGGGAAGGATGTATTCATACATGTAACAGTTTTTGTTTCTTAAATTTAAAATGTAATATTTGAAGACATTTTTTTGTTTGATAGAGATCSTCTGATGGTTCACTATGCCATGATGAAAACCTTGCTAAAGTGATTGAACTCCAGGACATCATAGATAAGCAAAACAAAGAGCAGACACAAATGAAAGAACGTCTTACTGCTTTGTCTAGCAGAGTAGCAGAGCTGGAAGAAGATCTTGACACAGCTAGAAAAGACTTAATAAAATCTGAAGAAATGAATACAAAGTTACAGAGAGATGTACGAGAGGTGAGGAGTAAACTGTCAAAATTTGGGCAGTCCCAAATATAATTGTTTTATAAAATTATCAGTCACATTAGCGCTTAGTTGCCCCTTGGTATTTTAAAACTTTTTTGGTTTGAAAAGTGAGGAAAAAAACTTACTTAATGTGCTAGTTGTCTTTTAAAAGACTTCGGTCACTTAGGTAATTCTGAAAGCAAAATTTATGATTAACTAGATGCTTAATGTGAATATATTAAGCTAGAAATTTATCCTTGTAGACTTGAATGTTCTTGAAAAAATGCTTGGTCTTATCATAAACRTTGAGTTTATTAATGAAGTTAAAAWTTAATTTTAAAGATATACGTGGTTGAGGAATCTCCTTAATTTTAGTGGTATGATTGGCAGTCCTGTTATCAATCSGTCGCTGATCTCCAAGGTCCAGTGTCTTGCTGTCTACTCCAGGAAACAGTATTAAACTAAACTGAAAGGGAGTTTAGTTAAATCTAGGAAAAMTCTTGGACCGTCCGTAGGAAGTAAACATTTTCTCTGTTTGTGCTGCGGAGAAGATGAGTAGCATGTCTGGTGTGCTTTAGGGGTGGGTGGTAGCAATGGTGGTGGCAGTGGTTTATGTTTTAGCAGTGAATTTTAAGAAGTCATTTGTATAAATTGCAGCATATCTGATTTTTTTTTWAAAGTTAATTACTAAATAATTATCACCTCTCTTAGTGACTAAATTCTGTTCTGTCTCTTATGTAGACTATGGCCCAAAAGGAAGACATGGAAGAGAGAATTACAACTCTTGAAAAACGCTACCTCGCAGCACAACGTGAAGCTACATCTGTGCATGACCTCAATGATAAACTTGAAAATGAAATTGCCACTAAAGACTCCATGCATCGACAGGTTGTAGTTTGAAATAACCTACAAAATTGCATTCTCCTCAATATAAAATCAATCAAAAAAATTAATGTTATACTATACTAAGCAGTCCTGTTTTAGGAAGCTAGATATATCTATAATGTATGGGAATGTATTGTAGAGTTCTTTGTAGAGAGTTTTTTACCCTGAAAATGAGTATGAGAGTGTGTCCTGGGAGGGGAAGTGATTTTGTACATTTTAGTGACCTAGATCATGTTGCAGCAGGGCTGTTTTCCATGTTAGTTATGGATTTTTAATTTGTTATAAGTGTATCCAAACATCTTTAGTTTCAGGTGTGGGAATTATTCTTAACTAAAACAGTTTTAGAATTTGTGTTGAAAGTAAAGCCTGTAGTAGGCATGAATATGCTCTTTGATTGATCTTGGGTTGATACATCAGACCTTAGGTGTATTTTGGCTTAGTTTTGCTTGGTTCAGACGATGCTCATTGTAGGTAAATGGGATGTCATGAAAAGGAAAAGGGTTTTCATTATTTGAAAATATGTAGATGTTTTTAAATGGAGGTTGGAAACCAAGRTGAAGTTTTAGCTCCTTATTACCTTCATTTTTACTTATGTGTCTCTTGGTTCCTGGCCATGATTAGTTTGTGTATTGTGCTTTGTTTTTGTTAAGCACTAGTATCTTTTTTGCATTTGCATGGTTCAGTGGCATAATTTGAAACTACTCATGAAGTAAAATAAGTCTACTTGTCAAATTCTCCTTTTTTCAGTCTAGGTGATTAACCTTATTAATAGATTTGTTCCTGTTGTATATCCAGCCTTCCAGTAGCTCTACCAAATCTTTGCTGTTTGGTATGAAACTCATTGGTGTGAAACTCATACAAGTTCCTGGCTTTTGTTTGTCTAGTGTCTCTCCCCTTCTCCCCACATATCTGTTGCATATAGCAGTCAAGGTTTCTTCTGAACCTTAATATGCCTTCAAGATAGCAGAAATAAATGGAGTTAGAACATAATTGTGCGAAGCTGAATAATAGAATGCCCACCTGGCTTGTTGCTTGTGATCTAAGAATAAAACTGATAAACAGAAATGTYTAGGAGAGAAGACTTGTTGAGATAATGGGTTTAAGTTGAAAAGAGTTGTTTGTGAACTGAGAAGCTTAGCAAGGAGCACTAGTACTAGACTGTCTTGCATTTTACTGCTTTTGGGATAAGGTTGCCTAGGGTTTGTGAAGGAGTTTAAAGGTGATTTTTATAGCATATAATACAAGTAACTTACCTTACTGAAGGAAGAAATTTCTYATGTGTGTTAGATGAAATTGTCCAACTTTACAAACCAGAAATGGTTATTTAGCTAATCATTTTCTAACTAGAGGAAACCAGACAACAATTAGTCAATGATAAGACCCTTTTAGTCATAATTTTTAAGAGTGTTGAACTCACTACCTTTCCACATAAACAAAAAAATCCCTCTGATCAAATATTTTAGTAACATGCAGTGTTATTTAAAATACAAAGGAATTTGTGCCTAGATGCAACTCAAAGTCTCAACATGACCTTGGCACTGGAAATTCACTTGTTCTATATTGCTTCCCATACCACAACTATGTTTATTCAGTGATGCAGTTGCTTTCAGAATACATAAAATTGTATGCAGTAAAAATTTGCAGAGAAAAAAAATTTCTCATCTGACAAAGGGTAAAATTCCCTATCTTTTGATTATGACACTTGTTTTGGAAAAATTGCTTTCTGTAGACCTGTAATCTGTGTCTTTCCCTTCCTCTTTGAAAATTAATTACCATTTTAACACTAAATACTGCTAATCACAATCCTGTGTAGAGTGAAGATAAGAATAGACAGTTGCAAGAACGACTGGAACTGGCTGAGCAGAAGCTTCAGCAGACTTTGAGAAAAGCTGAAACTTTGCCGGAGGTGGAAGCTGAGCTGGCACAGAGAGTTGCAGCGCTTTCAAAGGTGGGTCAGCTTGGTGCTGTGCTCAAGTTTTTTTTTTTTTCCTATAGCATCCCACTACAAAAAATAGGCTCTTATTGTTATCATTATTGTCAGGTTTTTGTTTGTTCCTAAGTCAGAAAATGTTTTTTCGTGTTTTCTGTACTTTCTGTTCATCTCTATGAAGATAATGTARTGAGTTACCCTTATTAGCTTCTGCTCTTCAGAATCTGAGCAGGTGTTTTGTTAACTCAGTGTTACGAACTTTACATTTCATARCTCTACAAAAATGTCTCTCTGAATTACTTTGTTACTTTTTATTAAATTTCACTTAATCCTAGTATCTAAAACAATAACTATTTCTGAAGGGGAAGTTGATCTTTTTTCTTTGGTTAACCAAGTGGGGAATGTGTGTTGCGGGGGAGAGTAAAGTAATGGTAGTCATTTTAAGATTTTCTGGAAGGTGCAAACAAAATAATGAAGTCTGAAAAAATAATACATAGTAATCACAAATGAACCTTTTGAAGTGTGGGATGTCTTTCTTTTTTTGTTGTTTTGTTCTTAAGTCGTAGTTTCATTTCTTTCCTTATTATCTTTCCTGTCCTTTACTGGCTCTGTAGTCTGACCTTTTGTCTCCTGGGAACTCTGCCGCTAAAGGTGCTAAAGTATTGGAGCTTACCACCAAGCTTAGGAAGGTAGAATTTGTATATTAGTCCTTGTTTCTGCTTGCTGCTTTCTGCTTGGTCATGATTAATAACAAAGGGTGTTAGTGTCTAGGCCAGTGAAGAAAAGCTGAAAATGCATTTAGTTTTGATTTTGTAGTTTTGATACTGCTGTGGGTTTGAATGAACTTTCACTGTTGAAAACTCATTTGCAAATAATAGTTGTTTCACAGTACAGAGTAGTGAGAGGATTATTTCATTACTTAATATRAACTCTCACTAGGTTCTTTCAATAGTAAATGGGCATCTGTTTTGCACTGTGTGTTACTGTAAATGGCAGTTTGCGCAAAGCATGTTAGATACTTTATGATATATCAACTTTTCTTTACGATTTTGAAACCTTCTGTAAGAAAAACCAAGTTCTAGTTTTGCTTTCTAATTGACAGGCTGAGGAGAGACATGGCAATATAGAAGAACGTCTCAGACAGATGGAAGCCCAGCTAGAAGAAAAGAATCAAGAACTGCAAAGGGTACTGTACATATTTTTGGTACAAAAACAAAACTAAAAGAAAGGATCTGATCCCTTCCATGGCGGTCCACCATGCAGCAAATTTGTTTTTATGTCTCTAAAATAAAGCTAGAGTTYAGGCTGAATGATTTGGGTTGAGCTGGAAGATTGCTGATTGAGAGATTTGAGACTGTTTCACAGCCAACCTTAAATCTTAAGAATAATCTGTGAATTGACAACCAGAGTTTGAAATAAGTTTGGAAATACGTAACTGCTATTCATGCTTTCTGAAGAGAAAAAAAATTTTTCTTTATTAACTAACCATGCAAAAATTGGTTCATGGGTTATAATAGTGGAATTAATTTTGARATCTGTGGGATCATGAAACATAAGCTTAGACTTTGAAGCTTCTGATTTTTGAMCTCTTGAATTATTAAAATCTTAAGAGTCCCTTATATTCTCTTACAGACTTGTGAAAGTATGTGCAATATTTCTTATCCTTTAGGCAAAATGGTTTCTCTAAAAAAAAAAATGTGGATTAAAAAAAAAATTGTTTTCACAACCTGGACATCGCTTTATAGACATTATAAATTGTAAGTTATTTATAAATTGTAGTTGTTTATAMAACTTTGAAGTTTCCGTATATATCTTAGGCTAGACAGAGAGAGAAGATGAATGAAGAGCATAATAAGCGCTTGTCAGAAACTGTTGACAAGCTTCTCTCTGAATCCAATGAAAGGCTTCAGCTTCATCTCAAGGAAAGGATGGCTGCCTTGGAAGATAAGGTAACCTTAAGTCATGTTTCMGTGTGTTCATTAATTAGATGTTCAGCATTCTCTAGCAATTTTGTATTTTTGTGATGTCTGTGTAATGGTAGTAAATAAATACTAAATTTCTATTAATAGAACAGTTTCTGCAAAGGGAAATTTCTAATGTGAATTTTGAAAAAATGTTTTAAAAATTCCTTTTCTTGAGATTTTCCCTGGTTACGATTCTTCAGTGTTGAGAAGACATCTTTTAAGAAGCTTTATCCTTTCCTAGTTGACTGGTGTAAACTGCATGAGTAAACTCATCCAGTGTAAGATATGTCTGAAGTATTAGGACTCAAACTTCAGCCTTTTCAGTACAGTTCTTGTTTCCTACTCCTTTTTGTCTATGCCACTTACACAGAGTCATCCTGGGTTTCTTGTATGTTGAAAGTATCCTGTCTTTCTCCTGTGTAGGTTGTTCTGAGGCAGGTTATATGAATACAGAGACTGTTCCCTTGATCATCAATTCACATCTTGGATCCTTCCCCCGTAACAGTTCTGTCCCTCTTCTCCAGTTCTGTCCCTCTTCTCCAGTTCTGTCCCTCTTCTCCAGTTCTGTCCCTCTTCTCCAGTTCTGTCCCTCTTCTCCAGTTCTGTCCCATGTGTATATAGGTTTTCTTTTGTTCTGCTTTTGGATCTAGTTCCTCATGTATCTTCTGGAAGAAAAAGCCATTTGCTTATCTTTAAGGATTCCCTTATTCTGCATCAAACAAAGCAGTGCATATAATAGTATTTTGTTGACTTTGAGCTGCTTTTTATTGGTTAAAAAAAAAATTTATATAGCAGGGTGAAACGATCTTGGGAAATTTTTTAGTAAAAGCCTGTGTGGCTTTTGTTTTAAGGTCATGGAAACAAATTATCCAGACTTTAATAGATGTTTACTTTCTCTTGGATTCATGTCAACTCAGTTCTTTTCTCTGAACCATTAGACAGGTATCTGACATGTCTTTCAAGAATTCTAGGGCTGTCCTCRTTTCAAACCATTACAAAGATTTAGTTCATTCTTCTTCCTGCTTTTGTGTATTAGGAGGTGAGGAAAAATTGGGTAGCGTATAACAAATGTGAGTCCTACTAATTCTTGTTCTTTGAGTTAATCGTTAAGATGCCTGTCATCTGGCATCTAGGCTCGCAAGCTTCTGACTTGTGTTTTTAAATAATGTTGCTATTTCCAAGAGCACTAGCTGCTCCTAATGTTTCTGAATTTTTATGGACYTTATTGTAACATCAATCAGATCTAACAATCTTTATAAAATCARTTTCAGATGTGACTGCATTTTCTTTTTTATGACATATTGGAGGAATGGTTGAGGGGTAGGGGAGTTAGCGTTAACGCTAATCCTATATATGGATTTACATTCATGAATATAATGAGATTTTAGTGGTCCTTCACTGTAATTTTCAGCTTCCAGTAAAGTATTCCTGCTATGACATCCAGCTCATTTTGATGATAAATTGGGAATAAATTTACGTGTAAAATTTTAAGACTTTTTCTTTTGATCACTTGTACTCTTTTCCCAGAGTGACTTGTTTGTTAGCATATGAAGTTTTATTACAGACTTAAGGTGCAGGTAGTGGTATTACTCCAGGAAATATGTTTAATGGAACTTTTTGGCAACAATGCAGAGGGAAAAGAAAATGATGCTTATAAATTTCCTAGTAGAAGGGGACTCTCTAATTTTTGTTTTGTAGCACTACAGTCAAATTCAGTATTTGAAATCTGTTTGATCATTGTAGTTGTCATATGATTCTTAGCTCTCAGATGATTCTTAGTCTTAGAGTTTGAGAACAGTTTGAAAAAAAAAAAAGACTGTAGCAGTTGTAAATACCTTTATTGGAGTTATTGAGCTATCTTGATATAATTGTAAAGAACTCTGTTCTAGTGCTAGTAAGGAACAATAAGTCAGGTTTTGGAGGTACTCTGTCTGAGATATTATTGTTCTAGTTTAGGCAAATCAAAGCAATGGGAAAACATGGTGCTAGACAATGATGTCTTAGTAGTCACTCAGTGAATGCATTTGAATTACTTTAACTGCGTCTTAATTATGCCTCGTTTGCTGATTTTTGTCAAAAGGAGAATAATGAGCTAAAGGGCAGTAGACCTGAAAGGATAAATGMATAATTAGCTATAATCAAAGAGAAATGGCTGTAAGCACACCRTAGTAAGATATCCGTGACTTAAGATACATATGTATGGCATGACTGAAATTTGATGATGCTCACCTTGCTTATGGTTAAGATAAATGTAAACTTTGAGTAATATAATTTGCAATACATTTTGTTTTAGAATTCTCTTCTTCGAGAAATTGAAAATGCGAAAAAACAAATAGAGGAACTTCAGCATGAAAAGGTATAATGTACATTACTGTATCATTATATTGGAAAATAATTGCCCTATTGCAACATAGCAGGAACAGGTTTGAGGTGTCCCATAAAACTTTACATTGCATAGTTTGTTTTAAAAAAAGCTTATTTTTASTAAATTCTTGGTGTTTTTGCTTATATACCCTATCAAGTGCCTCTCGGTTTTTTGATGCTTATTCATTAAACTGTTTTGTTGTTAAATTCCAAATCTCTAGAWCACATCAGAAAAGTGGATGCATTTAGGACCTGTTATGCATAAAGCTTRAAAAATCTTGTTTCTTATTAAATATACTCACTTAATTGTAGTAAGTAATGTGTGAATTTTGTTCAGTAGTTTTATTTAAAGTATATATCATTACCTAGATTAACGGTGTAGAGAGAGAACGGAATTATCCTTGGATGCCTTTCTGTGATGGTGCTGTAGTGTGTAGCAAAAATAATTTTTAGGTTTTACGTTGTCAAAGGATAGCATTTAAAATCAGTTAGTTCTGAGCTCTATAGAAATGAGAATAAAGGACTAAATAATAGTTTAAAATATTTGATAGGCTTTTTAAAAAGCCTATTTTTATATAYTTATRTATATTTTTTACAGGATCAACTTATGCTAAATGTTGAAGCATTAAGGGCTGAAAATGACCAAGTGAGACTCAGAGCCACATCACTTCATCATAGGTACTGGTACTTAATTGCAATGCGGTTTTTTCTAATTGCTTCCAAGTCGTCTTGCTGAACATAATTTTTGTTATACATATTTTTGCTAGCTGTAGCAAAAGTTATACTACTTAAAAAAAAAAAAAAAAAAAAAAAAAAGGCAGAACTGGTAGGATAATAGGAAGAGTTTGGATTTTTTGGGGTTTCTTGGTGTTTGTTTTTTCCTTCCCCTTCTCCTCATCGCTAAGGATAAAGTATTTCTTCATGTTTTAGCCGACCACATTTGGGTAGTGTACCAGATTTCAGATACCCTATGACATCTTCATCTGTGGCTGACAGTCATACAGACTCCTATGGCACCTCATCAGTGTTAAGGCGTCCCCAGAAAGGGCGTTTGGCAGCTCTCAGAGATGAACCTTCAAAGGTAATAGAACAGTAAAACAAAATAACAGCAACAAAAACTTTCAAAGCAAAATGGATTAACCTAATCTGTTGCAAGAAGAATTTGTGGAATACAAGTACACAGCAACAAAACTGCTAGATTTTATATATCAAAATATATTTTTAAGATTTGCTTATGTCCTGTTTCATTAACTAATGCACTGCTACTGGTCATTTTAACTATCAAATAATTGTAAAGTTGGGATTTTGAGGTCCTATTTGTTTTAAGTATGAAAGGCTTGTAAAATACAAATTGAAATGATCTTATTCTTATGTGTGTACATTTTCAGATTTGAACTTGCATTCACTAATCTAACATGTTGTTGTTTTGCAAGCAATTTCAGAGTCTCTTTCAGGACATGTAAGTTCTCATTATATAAAGTTGATTCCAAAATTTTCATTGGATTTGTTAGCAAAATTCTGCAGTAACTTAGAGTGTATATGGCCAAGATAAGTGATGTTATCATTTATTCATTGGTGTTATCCATTTTTAAATTCTGCTTAACTGTAAGATGCAAAGTTTTCTACATTATAGCTTTTGTTTTTACATTTCTCTGCATATTGCTGTCTTGATGGATACATTCAGCATGTAAGTGGACTTTTAAAAAAATTATTTTTAACATCTTGAAAAACAGAAAAAATGCCATATTTTTCCCATTTGAGCTTGATTTTATTTTCAATTCTATTCTAATAGGTTCAGACTCTGAATGAGCAAGACTGGGAGCGAGCCCAGCAAGCAAGTGTATTGGCAAATGTGGCACAAGCATTTGAAAGTGATGTTGATGTGTCTGATGGTGAGGATGATAGGGAGACTATATTCAGTTCAGTTGATCTGCTGTCACCAAGTGGTCAGGCTGATGCTCAGACTTTGGCCATGATGCTTCAGGAACAGTTGGATGCAATCAACAAAGAGATTAGGTATGGTTTATCTGCTGTTACAATTTTCTGTGAGGCTGGAAATTGAAAATGACTACCCATTTTGTGTGTGTGTGTGTGGTTACAAGCAAATATCTTTGTCCATTCAGTTTCATTGGGTGGAGAGAGGAATGTTTRTTTATAGTACTATAGTTAGTGTAGTTAATTTATAGTACTGACAACTTGTAAAGTGCTTTTAAATTTATATGAGGGAAAAAAGTTATATATCAGACAGTAGTTGTGGATACAGCTGTTATGTGGAAGTACAAGATACTARTATGCACTTCATTGGCATGTGCTAAGTCTTAGCTGCTTAGGACTGGCTACACTACTGATCATACCTGGGGTACCTATTCTGGGTTTTACAATGTGCCACCTAAGTTTCATGGAACAAAATAGCCTCTGTTTCATAAGAGTTTGAAGTGCTGAGATGTATGGAATACTTCTGGAAATACTTCTGTTTTTTTTCTTTTTGTGGATGAAATAGAGGCTTTAATTTAATAGTAAAATGTTTGTCATATGACATTTGTATGGAAAAATACTTTAATGATGCACAAAGCACCTTCCAGTTAAACCTTACAAAATCYTTGTGAAAGGAACACTGGTATGTTGCAGTGGAAAAAAAGTGTGTGGAAGTACATGCATTGTGACAGTAGCTCTTCAGTTGCAAGTCTAGCGAGGACTGCTAGTTTTTGTCTGTTGTCCATGTATTTTTACTATTATTCCAGATATTTTCAGACTTAATGTGTTGCTATACTTAAAAATAATAGAACAGCCTTCTGTACCTAAGCTGCCTTCCTTAGGTTCCTGTGTGCCTATGCTTTTCAGGTCTTTGTTTAAGAAAATGCTTTGTTTTCCTCTCTTAAAAGCCTCAGTCCCATTTGTGGAAGGGATTGTGTATTACTAGTTTGACAGAACCCCCTGTGTAGTGGTAATAGCAGTTAYATTTGTTACCTTTTTTTCCTTCATTGGATTAGAAGATTCAGTGTGGCTGTTCTGTCTTGTAAGTATTGWGGGGGGGGTGTTATCATTTGGGGGTTTTTTATTATGCCTGGGTCAGCTATCCTCTCTGTGGTGATTGACTGTCGTGTTCTTTTGGACTTTCCTTTTAGACTTATACAAGAAGAAAAGGAAAATACAGAACAACGGGCAGAGGAAATTGAAAGCAGAGTAGGTAGTGGAAGCTTGGACACCCACGGTCGTTTTCGGTCAATGAGCTCTATTCCTCCTCCATATGCAACTGGTTCCCTTGCTGGGTCTTCACCTCCTGGCAGTGGCCGCTCTACCCCAAGGCGGATCCCACACAGTCCAGCTCGGGAAGTGGACAGGCTAGGTATCATGACGCTAGTAAGTATCCATTGATTTTAATTTACCAGAAGATGGTGTTCCTTTTCTTTATGAAAGGGGAGGTATAATTTAWTTTTTTTCCCCTTCTTTTCTTACTCAGCTGTGTTTTTAGTCTCTCTAGGTTTCTCTACTGCTGTCTTTCACATTCTCTAAGAAGTATAAGCTATAGTCATAATCATGTATTAAAAAAAAAGTTCAAAACCTAAGTTGTTATGTGGTTGGTATCTCATGCCTAGATACTCCTTTTGCTGTTCTGGTCTTGCTCTTTTCTACTTCCTCTTCCTAGAAGAATGTTTCCTTCCCAAACTGGTACAGCAGCCAGTTGCTCCCTCTAGTTTAAACATCAGTAAAACACATTGATATAGAGTTTATTTTTAGCAGTCCACTATTCCACTGAATATTCAKTTAAGAAGTGATCTACATATCTTAYTGTTTTGCATTAATTTTGAAGATTGAATGTTTTATATCGCAGTTCTTTTTAATAGTAATTAATGCTAGTACCTTGTTTTAGCCTCTTGAGACTTTTAGGTGGAAGAAATATCTGTTAGACTTAATATTTGACCTAGTAGCAGCTCGGGCTAGTACTTCAGTGAGTAGAGAAAGATGGATCCATTCTCTGACATTCATATAACTACTTAGAAAAAATAATCCTTCTAGGAGATATTTTATATATGTATATCTATTTGTAAAAACAAAATACAAGCTTTCAGCTATTTTTATTTTTCCTCAAGTGTTAAGCAAACCTAAATACTTTTTAGCATGTTAGATTTGCAAGCACTTTCTAGGAAAAGCTCGTCCTCTAACGTAGTCCTATATATCTTTTTTTGTCTCCAGAATTGCATATGCATTTAAAAACCATACTTATAGTTGTGCATGTAGTGTCATACTTACCACACTTTATTGTCTTGGGTTACTGCACTTGCATCATGCCTGTGCTATATCAATCAGTAGATGARGGATACTGTCAAACACTAATATTGTAGATGTACTGTAAAATACTGACTGGTCTCATTTCAATCTCTCATAAGAGTGTTTAAATATCTTGCAGACTTTACAAAATGAATATATATGTATACTGAAAAAGGTATTTTCCCTTCTTTTTAACCATAAGAAGGAATCATTTGGCCTTTTCTACATTAAACAAAAATCATTATACTAGTTCTAGTCATATATCRGAGGTCAAGCACATGATTCTGTGCAAAGTGCTCGGTGACCTAGCTTTTGAGCAGGAAGGTTGGACTAGATGATCTCCAGAGGTCTCTTCCAACCTCAACCATTCTGTGATTCTGTGAAGCACAATAGAAAACAATTACTGTATGGAAGTGAACTACTGCTTGCACTCTATTTTGGAGTTACTACAGTATATCAGCTTTTTGTGCTGTGTAGGAAACAAAACTGCAAAAATGACCAAGATATGAAAAGACAGGTGTAATGCAGACCACACACTAAACTTGCCTGCAATAACTGCAGTTTATGTTATGTTCAAGAGGAGTCCTTGACACGAAACTGGAAATTTTGCTTTTGAAAAACAGCACCTCACTTCCACATGTACTTTACTGATTCTCTCGCTTTCTCTTTCTCTCTCACTTTCTCTCTCTCGTGTATGTGATATTTTGTCATTTGAATCTTACTTTTTAATGTGCATCTTTTTCTGTGCCATAGCTGTTGTTGTTCCAGTGTCTTGAATATATTTTGTCTGTGCTAGTGGCTTGAATTTGTCTACAGCTTACAATAAATATAGATCTTCTAAATTTCTTTTCTTTGCATGCATCTGTCAGCCTAGTGATTTAAGGAAACACCGTAGAAAGGTAAAAATTTTCAGCTTATTTACTAGCATGCCTCTTCTTTTCCTTTCCTGACCATTAACTCATAAATGGAAAACAGGAGAATATGAGAAAGTGTTTGGAGGATTACCCTATAATAGAGCAAGATTATATGCTGTTAGATGTTAAGAATATAAAGCATCTAATGCTTAACAGARGAGACTTTACAGAGCTGATGAAATTACTTTAGTTCTTAGTCCTATGTATGAGTAAAGGACGACTGCTGCTTGCTCATTTTTTTAGTTAAGACTGAAATCTTTTAGTTTTTCRAGAGAGGTAACAGGAAACTTAGAAAGAATTCAGAGGTAAAATATGCAGCTCCAGAATAAGAAGGGACAAAAGAGGCCTTTCCCACTGAAATGATAATTTTTCCTTTTAATCTTTTGTGTAACATTGATACTAGAATCATGTTTTAGCATATTGCAACCAAATTCTCAAGTTTTCATTCATTTATCATTAGTCTCCAGCTTCTAGAGAAGAGGTACGAGATGATAAAACYACAATAAAATGTGAGACATCACCACCATCCTCACCTCGATCTTTACGTTTGGACAGAGTCCAGAAAGGCGCTCTGCATACAGTGAGCCATGAAGATATCAGAGACGTAAGAAAGTAAGTAGCTGCAAAGAGTGATACCTACCAGTAACTTAACTGGTATTTCAGATTATCAGACTAAAATACTTYGGCAGCAAAGCTATTGAGTTTAAAGGAGTTTTAACAGAGATATTGAAATGCATCTTAACAGTGAAAAATGTGA
The DNA here is from genome assembly GCF_003343005.1 of Rhea americana. Lineage (NCBI taxonomy): Eukaryota > Metazoa > Chordata > Aves > Rheiformes > Rheidae > Rhea > Rhea americana. The sequence continues at coordinate 7,753,730 of NW_028185816.1, forward strand.
ACACATAAATGAGTAAGTATGTAGCGTAAATAGTACAGATTTTGTTCATAGTTGAAAGTTGGCTTTATGTGAATTCRTCTGGTACCAGAATTCTGTGTGAAATTTACTTCATATTTTAAAAACAAAAGAGAAAAATTTTAGTTTCCTTTCTGAAGTTTCCTAGGCTATAAATGTAGGGAAAARTTACAAAATTTTCATCATTTTCAATTGGCGTATGCTGTTTTCAGAGTAAGAAACTGGGATGGATTCTACTCAAGAATTTTAAACTTCACCTGTCTCAATTTATAAGGGTTTATAAGCGTTGGACTTTCTGAAGTGTACTTAAAGTACTTATTACTTTTAAAAAGTAAGATACATGTGCAAGTCCTTGTAGTATATATTCTATTCCTTTTTATTGSATGATTTAGTTTACATTATTTATTCTCTATAATGACACATCTTAATAGATCTATTTCTTTCCATGTGACTCATTAAAAACTGAAAATAGATGTCGTTAGTGAGTTTGAGTTTTCATTAGTTTGCACAAAAGCAGAAGCTGTCTTTCCTATGTTACTGTGCACGTGCTCCTTTATGACTTTTCTTTTTGTGAAGTTCAACAGGCTCACAAGAYGGGCAAGCAAGTAATCCTAGTAGCAGCAATAGTAGCCAAGATTCCCTTCATAAGGCCCCCAAAAAGAAGGGAATCAAATCCTCTATTGGCCGCTTGTTTGGCAAGAAAGAAAAGGGACGACCTGGACAAACCAGCAAAGACACATTGGGACAAGGTTGGTTTGCTTTATCTTTATCAGCATTTAGAGAGAATATGATTTTTAGGATGTATATTTCCATATATGTGTGTATGATTATTTTGATGCTGATGTGCAGCATTTTTTCCAAACTAGTGATACTAAGTTTTCTGGTAGGTCCTTTTATGACTRTAGTGCATAAGTTCAGCATGCTGTTTTTTGCTATCTTCTACTCTGGTATTTAGTAGACCTTTCTTCATGCATCCATCAGGAAGACAGAGTTCRATTGTGTTAGTCTCATTGCCATCACTGCCTGTATAGAAATAGATTTTAAATATAAAAATAGATAATTTTTGTATATAATATAAAGATGCTCCTGCTGGAGCATCAAAGCTGAGACAATTCAGTAGACAGGCACGTGGGTCCATCAGGAAAAAGGCTGAGCGCCAAATTTGTTTTCTTGCATATCAGTACTTAGTAGTTCACTCATCTCTGATTTTCATAATTAAGAGTCATTATGTTATGGAGTTCATTACACTGATCCRTCAACATGATGGAGACTGAAGGCCATAGTTTACTTCTTGGACCTGAGTCAGGAAAAGAAAGCTAAGTCCTATCTGTTGCTTTTATTACTAGTCTGGCTTTGCAGGAGATAGTTCCTGCCCATCTTTATGCCCAAAAGTGACCTGAGGCCTTTCAGTAAATACTGAACTGAAACAGGTCTTGCAAGAGTGTGTGACTCAGCCAACGGTTAGCAGTAACTAAACAGAAAAAAAAAAACAGTGTTGATTTGTAATCATAAAGAGGTAGATTTTGAAAGTATGGAAATTGGTTTTGAAATGGAATGTAACAGAACTGGAAGGGCAAATAAAAACTTTGTAATGCTTGCCACAGCAAAATGATGGATAAAGCTAGCAGCATAACTAATATGGTGGAATTTCTAAAATTAAAAATGGTGTTTCTTTTAACAGAAAAACTAGCTCAAGGTTCCAAGCCCTTTTAAATAATAATGAAAAAAAAAGCTGATACTTCTTAGGTTGGTTTGCAACTGTCTGCATTCTAATATAGGCCAGCTTTGGTTGGTTGATGCTTCCAAAGCAGTTTAACGCCTCCAGTAGCCAGGTGACTATATTTATGGAAACTATTAGTGTATTAATAACAGAAGCTGCACACTTGAAGACATTTGTTATATGTGCTGGAACTCAGATGTGACCTTGCTAGCAGGATGAATTTTTCAGGTATTAGTATAAATCAGCAAAAAAATACTAGGGTAAAAGTGCTGTTGCATCCATTTTGGTTGTAGTGCCATTTGGTTCCTAGCAATTACCACTAGTAATGAACACATCCCATAAACAAAGAATCATATTTCCAAGACAACATGAACAAGACAGATAAGTGAGTTGCGTAATAAATGAGAATACTGGTGAAGAACTGTCAAATGTTATCTGAGAATTGGACTTGAAAAGTTATGGTCAGAAACCATTTGCTATCACAAATAATGTAAATTAGTGTGCATTTACTACATACTAACTATCCTTTATGCTAAATTCTATGTTGTACACCATTTGGACAAGGTAAATGTGTCCTAGGCAGACTTCAGAAAGACAAATCACTTTAACACACAGCTTCATCACTTGCACAGCAGGTACTGCTGAAAGGCCATACCAGGTCATTTTCCACTAGCATATATGTGTTGCAACAAGATTCCTCTATAGAGAGGACTGTGAAAATTAGTGCAGCTAACAATGTAGTATGAAGATAAAGTTGGTTGCTTTGGATTTTCTGAGAGGTCTGTCTCTTGCTAGTAAGCTGCCTGGTTTTTGGTCATAACAATCTTTATCACTTGCTGAAAAATAAATAGTGGCTATTTCCATTGCAAGTCATTGCACTATTGAAATAATCCACTCCTCAAGATTGACAGCGTGGCTAGTGACAATTTTTTTTTTATCCACAAATAAACTTTGTAACCCAGAAGCACACCTGTTTAAAATGGGAAGTCATCATTGGGATTTTCCAAGTTTGGCTTGATGTGATGCAGCAATGGAGGTGGCACTTTCAGTAACTCATGCAGTGAAATACCACCCATTAAGTGAGCATGATTTTTTCCAGGTTAGAGGTCAATAAAACATGTAACAACACATAGCGAATTTGCAGTTCTAATTCTAGGACTAGTAGTCATCAGTTACTATGAAGATGATGAGGYAGTGTGCCCTTTGTGTTAATAAGGCCTATGAATACTTTCTTTAATTTTTTTTCTTTAGAAAATTTGTCTTAAAGTTTTGTTAGAAAATAAAATTTTTGTATTTTTATGCGCTTTTTTTTTTAGTAAGTATTAGTTCAACTAGAAAATGTAGTGATGTATGAGCCTGGAAGCTTTGGCTTCTAAATGGGTTCTGTCATCACTGCGCTCTGTTTTATAAACACTTAACCRTGGAAGTCTTACAGTTAAGCCTTCCTATAGATTTTATAACTTCTGTGTGTTTTGTTAGTGGTATAATCCAAATCAAATGAAATGAAGCTACACATCTGAAATGGAGGTAGAAAACTGGCATCTTTTGAGATAGATAACCCCAAGATTATCCAAATCATTAGTTCTGTTGTGACTATTGTATCTGTAACTATTGTAAATACAGTGACTATTGTATTTAATAATGATGAATTATATCTATTTAGTCCMTGTATCTATTTAGCATATTTATTTAAAACTGATACACATTTCATAATCTTTTATGAATATTCCAGTCAAAATTTGGTAGGATCACTGCCTGGAATTGCCAGCAAAGCATTCACATCAYATCACTTTCCAAATTAAAAGCTTATATATGATATGTTGTGGAGGTGTCCTGACAGCAATCTGTAGTAAAACTCATCTTTTCCATATAGGTTTTGCCATCAAGACTAGAGTATGAGCGGAAAACTGCGTAGGAGAGGAGTATTTGTAGTTTCCTTGTTCCTTTTCCTCCTCTCTGCCCCTGCTCCTACTACTCCCTGCAATGTCATTGCTTTCTCTGTTCTTCTAGTGGGGATGGATCTCTGTTGTGGTTGGTTTGATGTAGTATCTGAATAACTATTCATTATTAGCTGTTATCATAGCCACCCCTTGGCTATGATAACCAAGCGAGTATAGGAGCAAGAGTATGATTATAATAAATGTTAAGAAAAAACAATTCTCAGCACATACACTTCTCTAGGATGGTCCTTTTTACAAGTTCTAACTGCTGTGTGTGTTTAAGTGCTGTTTTATGGGCATATCTGATGGAGAGAAAGCTTTGTTGTGGTGGTGGTTTCTGTGCCACTTAAATGGAAGGAGATTTCCTGATAAAATCAAAGTGTATATTTCTGATCAGTAACATTACAAAGGGTTGAATATTTCTCTTTTGGAGTTCAGTAGTGGTTTTTGAATTGTAACTGTGTGGCCAAACTTGAAGATACAAAGTTGGTGTGTTTTTGTGTTTTTTTTTTTTGTAGTTGGTATGGGAGAAGCAGATAGTTCTTCTCAGGATGCATTAGGTCTCAGCAAACTTGGAGGTCAGGCAGAAAAAACCAGAAAACTGCAGAAAAAGTAAGTTATCTTACATTTTTAATTATCTATCTTGAAAGAATTTATTTTTTTTCCTGATTCTCTTTTTCAGGTATTCATGCCTAGTAGAGTCCTTTGTGGACTTTTTTTCCCTCACTTTTCCAGAACTTTAATAYAGTAGTTAGGTCTTGCCAAGTTTGAAATTGATTTCAGTGCTGAAAGTGTATTATTTTAATGCAGTGATAAACAATATTGGAGATAAAATCGGACTCTTACGAAACTTTCGCCTCAGATTTGTTATATTTAATACCTGCTTTGGGTTTAATTTATTTSAATTTTTTCCCAAAGTTGTCTTTGGCTGCTATTTGCACTAGAGCATGAAAGAGCCACCTGAGATGTTTTGAATGTAGAGAATCTTTCTGGACATATTTGCTGCTTTCCAACAGATGACTGAAACTCTTCCATTTTGTGTTGCAGCTGCTAGTTCCTTTGTGTTTTCACTATGTTTTTTTTACTTCTTTTTAAGGTTATTTTGAGATTATTTTTCATTTACTTTAACAGCTGAAATCTGTTTTTCCATGATGCTCAAATGATAATACAGAAAACAATCAAACCTGTGTAAGCAGGAGCAGGCATTCTTTGCATTTTTTCCCTTCCAGAGCTGGGCCATATACCTTGTTGCTTTTATTCTGTTTGGCTGTCACTACTCCTGTTTCAGATAAAGCTCACTGTGATCAGACATTTATGTCTTGCTTTTTTTGCTTGAATATTGAAAAGAAAGTGTGCAAAGTTTTCTCTCTCTAAGATTCCTTGCAACATCTAATTTCTATTGACGAAGGAAAATAATGTCAGGTGCTTTTGCTAATGAAAACCAGTGGTGTGTTGGTTTGAAAAGTGAGGAAGGAATGTGGTTTTGTTTATATGACAGAATGCTCAACTGTCTKTCTTCAGACTGTTACAGCGAAGGCGATCTTACATTGTTATGATCTCGTATTTTCCCTTTTCTGCAAAGCTTTAAAATCATACTGTATCTTGATTGAATAAATAGCTTTAGCCTGGTGACATCTGAATAGTGGTAGGCCTATCCTTGAACAATTTAGATCTTTCTCAGTGTCACCAACAAATTTCTTTCCATAGTAAACAATCTATGTTGCCTCGCTTTAATAAATAGAAAAGGTGCAAGTGCAGATAAACTGTGATTTGTCTTTGTTTAAAATTTATATATCTCTGTGTATAAAAATAGAATTCTTGTGTATTATTATAAATTATTATATTGACTAAGAAATAAAAAAAATAAAAATTAAATTTTATATGGTATATATGTATACATTAAAAATACATATATTTTTCCTCGTCTTTCAAAAATTTACTACCATTACTTAAAGTATACCTCATGGTTGCATGTTGTTGGCTGTCGTCTACTTACTGAGTTGCTTGGGAAGCAAGTGTATATTTGAGAAATGAAAACTTCTATTTTGAAATTGACTTGTGTAAAGCAAAAGCTGGGAGCAAATGATTATTTGATGTTTGGCAACTCTATATAGCCAATAGGTATAAAGTATGGATAAATACTTGCTCATAGGAAGATATGTATATGTTGGAGATTCCGGTTAAAGTAGGCATGAAGCAAGGCTGTACTGATGGAAACACTTGTAGTTGGATTGCTCTCACTGCTGAGAGCAGCAGCAGAGCTCTTTGACCTTCATGAGAAAGAAATCTGCCAAATTAAAAATCCAAGTAATACACCTTAATTCAGCTGTTCTAGAATCCTGCACAGGCTTCTGAATACAGGAAGCAGTATTACCACATGTTCAGTACAAAAACAAACGAACAAAATTGCTCTGATTTGCTGTTGACTCTGACCCTGAAAATGGAAAGGACTATAACAAATTCTCAAGGCTGACAGTGCAAGTGCATAGACAGCCTTGGCTACATGCACRCGTGCATTAAGTGAGAAGTAGGAGACTAGCTTGACAAAGAATACCAATTACCTGTATGTTTGAAACAGTAAGGACTACTAATGTTTGTACTGTTTWCTCTTTTTTTAATCTCTATTTGCTTGTCTGTTTTGTTTCTGCATGCATGTACATAAACAGGTTGAGAGTAGTGTTCAGTGTCTTTACTCATAAAAACCTGTTTATAGTTAGAGCTAAAGTACAGTATGTGTTATATGTCTGTTGTTTTTCGTATGCTTTTGAGTTCAGTTTAATCTTAGGTTTTTTTTTTTCCTTCATTGTTTTATTTTCTTTTTGTTTACCATTTGATGTGATAGTGCAAAATCAGGGTAAGTTTGTACTTATTTCATTAGGATTGTTGTGAATTTATGAGAAATTGTTTGCATTTTTAGCAATATATAAAAAGACCTTAAAAGTCAATCACAGAAGATATTAGTTTCAGAAATATTTATTGTGAAAACATTTTGCTGAAATGTATCCAGTATCTTTTTAATGCTAGTTCAATGTTATATCTTAATTTGCATGGTGTGAATTTTTATAATGAAAATGTTTGACCATATTTAGTCGGAATTAGTTTTTTAGTTTAGATTTTTAAAGTTGCTTACAGTAGTAGGTAGTTTTGGCCATTCACTTACAGGATATTTCTGTAAAACTGTCATTCTTTGCTTACYAGTTTTGAGTTGTTTAGTGATTCGTCCGTGCTGTTCCTCTTTTTTTGTGAGCTGTACTGTTAATAATATTTGCCACAGCTGTATTTGTACTTTTCCATTCACACAACAAACTTTCAATAATACTGTATTAATCAAAAAGGAAGGCAACCCTAAATTTAAGATAACCCTCCTATATAAAAATTTAGGCATGAAAGGTTTTTGATTTACATATCTGTAGTCAATATATTACAACCTTCTATTGATGCTTTGCCTGAAGTTGCTCTGTTTTCATCTCATAACTATTGCCTTTACTTTTTACAGCTTGTATTTCTTCGTCATTTCCATCACTATCATTTTATTTCCATCACTGTCACTCTCTTCACCATCTTCATTTTTTTTCCTTTAGTGTTTTCTCTATTATCAACTTCTAAATAAGTCATCTTCTGTTTCATCTGTGAAACTTGAAATACGGCATTTCATAAAACTTTTGGCTACAACTCCTGGATTTACCCATTCCCTTGCTCTCTTAATTCAGTGACATAATGGTGTTGCACTAGGCTTCTTTATTTTCCTAGAAGGGTTAGAGCATGGTTTCTTGCCAAGAGCTACTCRTAAGACTTCGGATGATCTTTAAAGGACCTGCCTGTTCACTACTACATCAAGCACCTGCAGTTATGACAGCATTTCTCTTCATATAACACCACAAGTGCTTTGGTGTTCTTCACTACTGGTATTAGAGGCCTTTTGAATGCATCTAACAACAAGCTTTTCTCTCTTCCAACAGCATGCTTGATTTCTCATTCCAAATGATGTTCAGCCAATTCTTCATTAAGTCTGTAAACATCAGTCTCTTGGTTTTGTCACCTGTTTTGGCATCCTTTTGYCTTTCAAAGGGACAACTTTATACCATCTGCTAACAATGCCAAAGTTACTACAGTGTGCTTTTTTCCCCTCTCCCAAAATTTTCATGATGCAATTTGCACCTATTTTTTTAATTGGTGTAATTAGATGGCGTGTAAAAGTAAACTGRTGTATCATCTGTGTTACCCGTTTGGCTTAGGAGATAATTGTGATCTTGATACAATCTGATCATGTATTGCTGGAATGCAATGAGTTTCTTGGTGAAGTTGGAAGGTAGATGTTTGCAAAGTAAAACTCTTTGCTGTAGACAAAAAAAACATTATGGTACCTCATTTGTAGATACCCACTGCTTCTGCCCTTGAATTCTTACTGAGAGATGTTCTATGCTTATGCTATGTCTTGAGCTTTCAGTTTGATAAGTGTAACTTCAGTTTTTGTCATCTTTTGCATATGAATGAATTCTACAGTATGTTTTCTAGTTCATGGAAGCATTTCTTTTGGGGTTCATAGAATAATTTCTGTGTGAAGTTAGCTCTCAAACTTCGAGTTTGTTTCTATTTTTACATGTTTGTGTCCATCTCGTTACATTTGTTTCCCGCCACACAAGTGTTTTCTGTGCGTGATACTGTCATGAGTTTAGAATTTGCATCACAACTTAAACTTTTGATACAAGAACTACAGGCCCTGAGGTAGCTTTATAAGCTTGGTGGAGAGGGGCCTGGAATCAGCTGCTCTCATCAGGTAGTTTAGTCAGACATGAGGCTGTGGGCATCTCTGCTTCTTCATCTCTAGTGGACTTCCCTCACTATGTAGCCATGTTGCCATACTGACCTGAAAGACCTGAAGACAAGTGCACCCATTTTGAAGTTAAATTACTTGGAAGAAAACACTGTATTCCTTTTTGACTAGTACAATATTAAGCATTTTATTCTGTTCTTTCCAATGGACATTATAAAATATAGTATTTTATTTTGTCCCTTTTTCTTAACTTTAAATAACAAATTAAAATCAAAACTGAATGTGTTTAGTCCTAATGATTTGAGAGAATTAGGATCAAGTATTGGAGATTCTTGTGAAGTAATAGGAGTTATTGTTCATACGGGTTTTGACAGAATAGTTGCTAGCATTTTTATGACGTCATTGATTATTTTTCATATTTAGATACTAATCAATCTAATATGAGGCTTCTGTGTTAGTCTTTTGTCCAGAAGAATGAATTGGATATTTCATATCCATTTTGCAGTAGTAGCAAAAAAGGCTACTGGTCTGTCAGTAACCTCTTTTCAAGATCTGTGTTGTGTGAGAACTTTGTAAAATCTCTAACTTAAAAAAAAAATAAACCTTAAAACTATTAAACAATACAGTTCTGGAGGGAGGGGGGAAGATTTTGTAAAAAAAAAAAAAAAAAAACTTAAAACTATTAAACAATACAGTTCTGGAGGGAGGGGGGAAGATTTTGTTTATTTTAATTGTAACAAAAATATAAATGTGTAACATAAGATCTTGAATCTGTAGTATTGCTGCGTATCTTAATCCTGTGTTTGCAGGCATGAATAGAAAAATTAGAAAAACATACAGCAGTAAAAAATCAGACAATTTAGATGAACTCATTTCTCTATAAACTTCTGAGGAGAAGGAATGGAGAYTTACTGTAAATACCTAATTTTCAAAGTCATGTAGCCAGCCTAAATGTGTGTTTTCAGATGATTTCATTCATTTTTTTCATAGAGATGTCTAAACAACTTTGCATGTTATACTACATGCAGCACTACATTTTATCTTCCCTTTAATATGGAACAATTTGGACAGCCACATAAGGATCTTGTTAGCTGCCATTTTTTTCTGTAAGCTTAATAGTTGATATTGAAACTTCAGTCTGTTCTGTTTCAAAATAGCTAAAGAAGCGTTGTAGTCACAGGAGATCAGATATGAGTTTCAGAGTGTAATTACTGAAGTGTGGCGCTCTCAATTTAACAGTAGTCCAAACCTGTGCCTGAAGCTGTGACAGTCTTGCTCTTGCATACTGAAGTTCATCAGTTAAAAATGGTTACTGTTCCCAGTTTCTAGCCTCAACTTTTTGATGGACAGTACCATTTCTAAGGCATGGATCTGATCTACTGTTGAATTTCTACAGGTTTTGAATCTGTGTGTTGAGGAAAATTGACTGCTTTGGTTCACTCTACCATGCTGAACTGACAGTTGCACCAATTGAGGATCTGACTGACAAGTTAAACATCTCAGCTTTGTGGTAGCAGTGTCAGAGTGTCAGTAGCATTGTCAGAGACATGTAGTTCTTTTGTATTTCCAAAAGCAAGATTCAGCTTTTCCACCACACTAAAAATTTTCTATCCAGTTCAGCTTGCMTCAGTGTGTAGTCCTCCTTTGCCTTAGCAGATACATCATTGCATCTGTAAGGATGAGAAAGGAAGAAAACTAAATGTTAAATAGTAATGTGAATGCAGTGCTTAAGTTTTTAAATATGCATTAGTTTCTCCTTGTTTTAATAACAGTTTCTGTAATTGCAGGCATGAGTTGCTTGAGGAAGCCAGAAAACAAGGATTACCTTTTGCACAGTGGGATGGGCCTACTGTAGTTGTGTGGTTAGAGGTGAGTGGTCTGAGGTGGTTGTGGGTTTGTTTTTTTTTTTTTTTTTTGTTGTTGTTGTTGTTGTTGTTTTTAAAGAAGGAATTTAAGATTTTAGGTGTAGGACGGTTTTGCATATCTTGCTTACTTCCTGTTTTGTATTTCAGCTATGGGTAGGGATGCCAGCCTGGTATGTGGCTGCTTGCCGAGCAAATGTGAAAAGCGGTGCTATCATGTCAGCCTTGTCTGATACAGAAATACAGCGCGAAATTGGAATCAGTAATCCTCTGCACAGATTGAAGCTGAGGCTTGCCATTCAAGAGATCATGTCACTAACAAGTCCATCTGCCCCTCCCACCTCAAGGACGGTAAGAAAAGTGATCCAGCATCAAACTTCCTCTAGAACCTGTAGGAGCTTCTCTAGAAATTTTTAAAAGTTCTACCATAAGTATATAATTGAAAAGATTTGAGCTTCAAATAAGAATTTCTGGAAATGTATTTTTAAATTGTAGGTGAACACATGATTATTTAAGTAGGATGCCTTTTCCTTTCATAGAAGTTAAATGAAGGAGTAATTGTCCATTTTTCTTAAGGGAGAGAGTAGCTTATATCAGTATAAGTATGCAATCTAAAGTGTAATCTAAAATATTTAGAATACGTGTTATTTGCCTCATTATTTGACACAACCCCCCCAAAATTTGTAATACAGAAAAAGTATACATGTATGTACAGAAATTTGTAAAATAGTTGGATGCTCTTTATTTTTTTAATCCATGCAAGGCCATTAACTCCMAACGGTGATTGAGATTGCATAAACCCAGAGCCCACCTGTCTCTGTGTGTGCATATATATAAATATATATGTATATATAAATATAAGAGAGACATCAAAATTTAGTCATCCAAAGTTAATGTGAATTGCCCTGCCATGGGTATATCTACCTTGYAGTCTAAACCTATTTGTGAGTCCTGGGATTATGTACTAGGTTACAACTGCGTTTTTCGGATTATGGTATAGTCAGGTGTTTGTCTGCTAATTATATCAGTGTAAGCTATTTATCACATTCAATTTTGCTAATATCTTTGAAGAAAAGTGATCCATGTTGATAGGCTTTTATTCTACGCCATCATTTTAGATAGATAACCTATACTTAAGACTAGAAACCATTGCTTTTGCCCACGCCTACTCCTTATATGTACCAATTGCTTATATGTTCTGCAACCTTTCCTCTTTGTTACTGCTTTCCTTTCATTGGATGTGATTGGTTCACTGTGGGGTCATGTTAGACTACGGGAAATGTCTGGGTAACACATGAAGAAATGGAAAATCTTACAGCCACACAACAAACGGTTAGTTTACGGTGTTGCCACTTCTGTTCTTTAGAGTGCTTTTTCCACTTTTTAAACGCTTGAATCAAATGCACTTTGGTCTTTTTCAATAATAATAATAATAATAATAATAATGTCTTAAATTTATTTTAGATTATGACTTATTCTAATTATTAACTTTGTAACCTGCATCTTGATAAGTTCTTCCAGAAAGGGGAAAGAAAAATCAACCTTAATATTAGTATAAACAAAACTTCTAATTTCTAAAAGTAAGGGGCTCTGATTTTATTAACTATACTTGTAGCTAAATTGAATTATTTGTGCATCAATTTCTTCTTTCCAGAAAACTTAATCAGTAGATGGATTTTCCAACTTCTAGGAAAATGAATATCTTGTATTTTTTAAAATGCACGATGCTTGCTTTATCTAGATTTTTTTTCATATGCAGTAGACTTAGAGCCTTGTGGTGCATCTTTAGGTCTGATCTCCTTACTAAACTTAAATACTAATACGTCTGTGTTCTTTTGCTTTTCTAACCACCTAACAGGAAGATGAGGAGGGAAGCTGGGCTCAGGTTGGAAACTTTACATAATATTATAGTGTATATGTAAACGGTTATAATTACAGCATGAAAGAATCTGTTTTCTTTTATAGCTATTTCCTTTAGTGATTATTGGCATGTCATAGCAGTTTGGAGAGGAGGAAGCTATTACAGGTTTATTTCTATATAATACACAGTTTGAAGATACACTTTCATTTTTAGGTATATTTAGATGTTTAAGTATTTTCTAGCACTTAAAGATTAGCTGGTGTATCATGAACAAATTTGAAAAAATGCTAACTTTGTTACATAATGTATCACAAAAAATATCTTTGTTGCATAGTATATCACCTAAAAAAGTAATAGTCCTACTCTAAAAGTAAGACTATTAAAGGAAGAATATTCAGAAGTCTTTATCATTAGCTCTCTGAAATATTTGTCCYCCTGATAATGAATCCCCAAAATGAAGTAATTCTTTCTTAATGAGCATTGTGACATTCTATATATGAACAGAGTAGATCAAATAAACGTTAAAGTAATTCTGTGACATAAAGCCTGTAACGTGTTTTTAGGGGGAGGGTTTCTGGGAAGCTAAAGGTCCAATGAAAATACTGCTCTATGCAGAAAGTCCCTGTTCAATCTGTGCACCATCGTAAGGGTGCTACAATACATAGTGAGCCTTGATAGTTAAGCAGATTTCTACACGTTAGTGTTCTGTAATCCTCCTTGGCTAATTGTTTTCCCTTAAAGTGGTGATGAATCCTATTTGTATTTTTGGGCATTGAGATGGGCCAGTATTTGCTACCAGGATATAAGAAAAACCTCGAGATTTGTCTGTGACCCATATCTTTAAACAGTAAAGCCTCTTGTTTGTTGGCTGCCCTCCAGCGTAAACCTGTTTGTCCCATTAACTGCTTCTCAGATACTCATTTGTAGATTGTCAGTTATAAAAATCAAAGCTTGACACCTTACTAGAAGAGTAATGTGCTCTTTCAGTTTGCTATCCAGACTCAAAACGTAAATGTAGTACTCAATGTTTTGAGTTGCTTATTTTTAAAGACTTAAAAATTCAGAAAGCATTGTTTTACCTTTTTCTTTAAAATGGTTTCTTGTCTTAAAAAGCTTTTCTCTTAGTATTTTTTCTTTATATTATTTTTAATAAGCTTATTCCTTTCTGATTTTAAAAACAGACATTAGCCTATGGTGATATGAACCATGAGTGGATTGGCAATGAATGGCTCCCTAGTCTGGGACTCCCCCAGTATCGCAGTTACTTCATGGAATGTCTTGTTGATGCRAGAATGCTGGATCATCTGACTAAGAAAGATCTCCGTGGACAACTTAAAATGGTGGACAGCTTTCACAGGTAATTAGAGTTGAACTTGGAGACCAAATTTGTAGATATTTCAGTTGTCATTTATAAATGCTTTTTTTTTTTCCTTTTCTAAACAGAAACAGTTTTCAGTGTGGAATTATGTGCCTACGAAGACTAAACTATGATCGAAAGGAACTTGAAAGAAAAAGAGAAGAAAGCCAGAATGAAGTTAAAGGTTAATGYTTTGTCTTGACATCAGTCTACTCCTAACCTGCTTTCATTTATATGCCTCAAATATATTAAAAAAAAAAAAAAAAAGAAGACTTAGTGGGAGGAGTTACTTATGAAATAGCAAATGTTAAATGCAGAAAAAAAAAAAAAAAAAAAGACTTAGTGGGAGGAGTTACTTATGAAATAGCAAATGTTAAATGCAGGAGACATATCTGCATGCAGGACCTGAACAGTAAATTGTGGAATGTGCATTATTCACTCTTGTAGAAACGTACAACTAGAGGCATTTTTTAAACTCTTATTTTTCTGAAGTGTGAACTGAACACTTTATGACGATGAGGGTTTTGGAAAAAGCTTTTCACGTTTTGACATACTCACTTTGTATCTACATAATTTTATTGTTGCTTGTGACTGGTAATTTTTACTGCCCCATGCTTTATGAAGACTATCCAGGTGACTTAAGTGTTCGTATTTTTTACATTCATGGTGGTAATAGAACAAGAGAGAAGGCACTGAAGAAAAAGCAGGGACGGAATTCACACCAGTTTCAACTTTCCATAGAAAATGTTTTGTTTCCTCCCTAATAGCAGAAGTCTTCTCTGCCATCTTTGACTGGATTTTTAGGGTTACCTTGTCCACACAATTTGCTTGAAAGGTTTTGTGTTTTCTCTTTTGTAGGTGATAGGTTTTTGCAATTGTTCTAACAAATGAATTGTGCTGAGGAAGATTCCCAGGCATCACAACTGACTGGCATGAAACAAGCCTGTGTCAAGGTTGTTAAGCATTTTTAGCCTCCTAAATGGTGGCTTCATCCACCACCAATAGGGCAGTGCTCCTTGGAACAGTTAACTCCAAAGTTGTTCCTGGGAATTGTTTGGGAAGAATGCTGATTGACACAGGTCAGAAAAGTCCTATGGACCATTTTAACACTTCAGTGATGTAGACGTTCCTGAGTAGTATAAAAACTACTAATGAGAACATAATTTGTCTGATAAAACATTGTCATTAGGATTTTTTGAGTACTATTTTTTTTCTAAAATATTTAGTCCCTCCTCAGTGAGATAATAAACCCTTAAGTGGCTGTGTAAAAGGGAAGACCCTCTCTTTCCCATCTACATGAATACTATGGTCRGCTGTACTTGTCTCTGTACTTGTACAGAGAAGATTAAGCGAGAATGATTGCTTCTGTGTGCTCATTTATAAAAGCATGCAAGACAAATTACTCTCTGGAAGGGATCCAGCAGCGAGCACTTGGAGTGCTAAGCGTGAGGTTCTCTTACCAAGACGTATTACCGTGTTGTCTTACATCAAAAACGTAGAGGTAGCTTGGATGTCACCCTAAATGTTAAGAAAAAAAAAATCCTTCACAGCAATTACAATGAATTGTGTATACATGAAAATTGATCCTTACACCAGCAAACCACTCAAATAAGGGCTGTGGTTGGTTGTTTAGAAATGTTGTACTATATAAATCAGGCAACTTTTTTCAAATCAGACTACTTTTTTTTCCTCCATAGATGTCCTTGTCTGGAGCAATGATAGAATGATTCGTTGGGTACTGTCCATAGGTCTTAAAGAATATGCGAATAACCTTTTAGAGAGTGGAGTTCATGGTGCACTTGTGGCCTTAGATGAAACATTTGATTACAACGCATTAGCTCTCTTATTACAAATACCTACTCAGAACACGCAGGTAAGCAAGAATTACATTTAGTTTATGGTTGATAATTTTTTTTTCTCTATGAAACTTTAAAAATGGAGGGCCTATTTTTAGCTTTTCTTAGGTAAGCGCATGTCTTTTTATTCCCAACTGTAGAAACAGAAAGTTGTTCTTAATCATTTTTTTTCTGTAAGAGGAAATACAGAAGTGTGCTTTTCTTGCTATTTTCTACTTGCTAATGATAGTCCTTGTTAAATCTGTTTGAACTAATCTTTACTTATATCCCATCTTCACAAGATTAGTATAAAATTGATCACCTTTCTTTCAGTGTTTGCTAGTTTTTATTCTGAAATAATTGTTTGAGCCACAGATTAATAATTTTCATGACAGAAGCAAGTGGAAAGGAGGGCTGTTAAGCCTCCCTTAAATTTTTAGTAAGTTAAGTTGTTGTAACTTTTCATGTACTAAATAGATACTTTATGAATCTGATAACATGGTCTTAAGCAGTTTGGGTTATATTACATCTTAAATTACTGTAGGTTCACTGAGCTCTTGGAATTAATTTTATTTATCTTTTATTTTAAATTATTTTAAATAAATTTTATTTTAAATTTAAATTTAAATAATTTAAATTATTAAATTTAATGTATTAAATTATTAAATTAAATTAATAGTTATATTAAATTATTAAATTTAATTTATTTAAATTTATTTATCTTTAATTTTAATTAAATTAATTAAATTGTTTTTTTTTAATTTATCTTTTTATTTAATCTTTAGGCTCGTGCTGTTCTGGAGAGAGAATTTAATAACCTTCTTGTTATGGGCACTGACAGAAGACTTGATGAAGTAAGTTCTTCAAGCTGTTGACTCATTTTATAATCGTGGGAACATTATCAGAACAGAACATTAGTGAAAGAATTAGCTTGACGCTCTTTTAAACTATTAGTGGCAGAAAACTTAACTTGAAATTCTTTGCCTTTGAATATGGCAGATTCTCTGTATTTATTTAGATAAGATAATCTTGAATATGGACATAGGGATGCTCTGAAAGTTTGTTTCTGTAGCTTGCATGCTTAATGTCTAGTAATAGTACTTCTGCCTAAATCTTACTTTTCTGTCTGAAATGTGAGGCAAGTTGCTGACCAATGTTGCAGATGAACAAGATACAGTATAGAAAGGTGCTATATAGTACATTTCAAACCTTTTTCCTAACCAGCAATATTTCAAATAATTTTTGTGTATTTCAAGAAAGCTGTTCCTAATTTATTCATAATGTAGTTTTAATACAAMAATAAAGTCTTGATTCTCATACTTTATGAATCTAACACATTCTTCAAAGCTACTGCAAGAAAAAAGTTAAGGAAAACTGTGAGCATTGCTGCTTAGTGTTCTGAATTTTATATAAAGCTACCATTACAGCATAGTTACTTGTATTTGTTTTCAGTAGAAAGGAACATCTGCAGTTGTCAGAAAAATGCAGATAAAAAGCATACAGGAATTGTTAAATGAAAAATTATGARTAGCAAGTCACAGGTAAAGGGTGCATTAAACATTTAATTATTGATTCAGCTGGCACAAGTCATTTGGGAACATGTGGATTCAGGCATGATACCTCCTGTGGTCAGTTTTCTAAAGATAGTAATGTGCTATGAGGAGGAGGACCTTCTAGAGCTGCAAGCTGGTTGAAGTGTTCACACAGAGATGAATGCAGTGCTGATGGTGTGGGAAAACATGCTGTCAAATTACTGAATACATAGTGTTTTTATGAAAATGTGTAGGAGAAATCATCCTCTTAGATCCTTCAGATTATTGTTGAACAATGTTTTCTGAACACTCTGAAGAGAAATATGGTGTTTAGTGATAGGGCATTTTGAATAAAGAAATCCATGAAATTAGGCAAAAGTCTTCAGAGACAGACTAGCCAACAAATCAGGAGAGAAGCACCCTTCCATAAGGGCTACTTGTAGACGAGTTCCATTTCTGTTTTACTTTTTCAGCCTTTATAGTTCTGAAAGGAGGCCATAGCAGCCAGGTTTGTTTAACCTTCCCCAAGAAAATCTTGAAATCTTTTAACTGAAGTGTATAATAATTAAAGATTGCATATTGTTTTCTTTTTTTTCCTCCTCTGTCTGTAGTGGGAATTAAAATTTGACAAACTTTCTTTTGCAGTGAACTACTTAAAGTAGAAGTTCTTTTTTAATATTGTTCTCAGTATCACTTTTGTCATAAGTTGGTGCTGATGTCCTATCCTTTTTTGATATCTAATTACCTCATCTTACTGTTTTTCTTAGGTTTTTGTCTTGCTAGTTTTCATTTGGCAAATATGCAAAAACGTTTCAATCAAGGCAAAAGCACAGAGCAGCTTTATCCTTAAAATACGATGTTTACTTACAGTATCGCTTATAGCTTAAGATATAATTGTCATTGCAATTGCTTAATTTCCTGGAGATGTGTGCTTTTGTAACAGAGTAAGATGCATACCTGTCAGATTTGACTTAAGTTCATGCTTTGGCAGTATCAATGTTACTAATGCTATTTTGCAAGGGAAATGCAAGATGCATATTCTTACTGTGGGAATTATTTAAATTGTAATTAACTGCAATTTTTACAGTTAGTATCTGAGTAGTATTGGTACAGGATGACCACCAGAAATGTTTGCACATCAAAGTGACTTGTGTCAGGCAAAATGACTTCTGTCAACCTCATTAAAATGTAATGAGTATAAACAATATTGGAGATTTTTGTAATGCCTATGACTTCATAGCATATATGGGAGACAGTGTTGACTCTTTAAGCTTTGCACTGATCTATGCTGTAATACCATGAACAGTTTTGAGGTAATGGTACTTCCACAGGAGAGTCCTAACTCTGTGTTACCTYTTCTGTGCTGATGAGTATATATGCCATAGCATGTCGAACTGTGGTGGAGGAACTGATCCGGGGTAAGAGTAATATGGCARAAAAGCAGCATGGTTATTGTGGATTGGTTCCCTGATCTGGTTATCTGTAGAAATGTTTGTACAGATACAAGGAAGAGGGTTGGGGAATGGTGAAAGTGCTGGCTTGGACTGTTCCTAGTCAGTGAGATGAAGCATACAACAGTAAGTTGAGAAAGGAGGCTGTTAGGACTTTGCACAGATCTTTTGCCTAATGGAGTTGTTGCAGCCCTTTTGTAGCACATTCTGACAGCTCTGTTCTCAGCATGCCTCTATACTAAGGTTTTAATAACATCATCARAAAGTAGCTTGATAGTTTTCTAAAGTATTTTTCCGTAATGACTTTGCATTGCAAAAGAAAGCTTTTAGGGAATGGCAGCTCTTATGAACTGCATAGGACAACTGTTGATCATGAAGATCTTTCCGAATAATGCAGACACAGCTAATTTAAATCCTAAAAGAGGGTACATTTTAGGAAAAATAACATTTAAATGGTTGAATTGATTCTAAAGGCAGAGTTGGTAAACCTAGATGCACAATGCGTATTTGTGCATTGACATAAAATATTTTTGCTCCACATGATAATTTTGGAAGCAGGGCTGAAACTGTTCTATTCAAGTGCAGTGCTGTATTTCTAAGGTGAACTAATACTTTAAAGATGGAAATGTATTATGGGAGGAAAATGTACTCAAGTAATTACAATTACAAGTTATGTTTTCCCCAATACTTAAACAAAACAGTATATAACAATAAAGCTTTTTATTTTTTTTCTATCATTTTCTGTAATTTTTGCCATGGGAGAACACTGTATCATCATTCATGTAAAGCAATTTAAAGTTAAAAATGAGCCTTCAAACTTTAGTGTTCCCAAAGCACCTTTTATGATTTACTCCATTTCTCATATCACCTAAGAATAATACACCATTAATGAATTACTGCAAATCAAGTACAAATATACACTGATTTCAGAGTAAGTGGGTATTGTGATACCTTTTTTCTAGATGTGCTGAGCATACAGATTTCCGTAGTTATGGAGCTGTAGAGCCTCTGTTGTAGCAAATGAATGCAGACTATTGGAAACGAGACCTCTGCTGTTATTGCAGCTGACCTGTTCTGAAAATTGTCTTAGAGTTGTTATATTTTGTTGTGATTGTCTGTAATCTGTTTAATGTCAGTAATAATCCCCGATTTTGGAACTGCTAATGATGTTTATCAATACAACAGGATGATGATAAGAGCTTTAGGCGAGCACCTTCGTGGAGGAAGAAGTTTAGACCAAAGGACATAAGAGGTTTAGCTGCTGGTTCAGCGGAGACTCTCCCTGCGAATTTCAGAGTTACAACCTCAATGTCTTCACCCTCTATGCAGCCAAAGAAGATGCAAATTGATGGTATTGCTTTTGTATTATTTTGAGCATGATGCATTTTTTTGCTTGAGATTACAAGGGAATTAAGTTCAATTTACCTTTTCTCGCTGCATAAAAGCATTTGCCTTGTGCATGGTTGTGCATATAACACTATTTAACCATAGGATAATTAAATTTCAGAAAGCTGTACTGAGGCTTTTTACTTCATTCGAATAKCAAAATGAGAATTATACGTACGAATAAATTTATATTAAAGCAGGTAGATAAAATTACATTTCAGTACAAGTCTTTTAATAACACTTTTATCTTAGAAACAGACATACATGAGACATGCGCTTCTGATTAGTAGTAATTAGACCAGTGCAAGTCCCACTTCTGAAACAACAGAATCCATTCAAGGAATGATTTGAATAAACTCCTATTTCTGTAATTTTTAATGTGGTGAATTAAAAAGATTAAAGTAAGTAGTCTTTATGTAAAATGTTTTCTTTAACTATGATGATTGTCGTAACAGAAAATGACATAAAATAGAAAAATGTTTATTTATGGAAATTCTTTGCCATTGGCAGTGTGCTAGTTGGCATATATATTTTTTAGGCATTCTTTGTGTTAAGCAATGAAACTGGAATTGGTGTACATATAAATTGTACAATAAACTGTCCTTTCTTAACTTAAACCTTATAGAGATGACTGGATACAATAGCTATAATCACATTGCTGTGATGTTTTTTGAAAACTAACATGCATGCTGTGTTCTGCATGTCTTCCCGTGCTTCTTAAAATAGGCAGTGTATCAGGAACACAAAGATTGGATTCTGCTACAGTAAGGACATACTCCTGTTAAAGCCTTTTCCTGGTGAGTAAAGTTGATAGGTATAATAGTAAAACAGCTATTTATGAAATAAAACTTAAAGTCCTTTAATACAATGAATTTATATGCTTATAAAAACCCTTTCAAATTTGCAGGATAGTTTTTAATATTCAAAATCCAGAGCTTATTTCCTATGACAAAGTGTACCAGTGTCTTTTTGCAAATAATATATTAACAGCATGAAAAAGGGCTAGGGCTTAGGGYTAAATAGCTACGCAGAAATTGTTCAAATTAAAGGTTGGAACTGAACAGCTAGTGAAAGGGGGCGGGAGAGAAGGGGATTAAATTAGGAATATGGAAGAGAGAAGATAAACTGATGTGTGGCATTGCAGTTCAGAATATTGGTCTTTCAGATTATTTCCTTGGTTGACGTTACCCAACTACAATATGCTTCCAATCTTTAGTTGTTAAGGGGTAATTGTMTAGTTTATGAGTTCTTGGGATACTTTATACCACTGTGACTGCTTAGGCTGTCTGTTGGATTTAGCTACCAGCAGTCTGAATTTGGGTAGCTGTGAGTTGGGGAGCTGACAGTAAAAGGCAGTTTGATTAAAAATAGGTGTATTTAGCTGGAATACATGCATTTTGTGTTAAAGATGCATGTAGCCCTATCTTATGCTAGAACTTGGACTGATTTTCCTTAGCAGTCTTTGCTGTGTTTTCTTATGGAGCAGATTCTCTCTTAATTTGCAAACATGAGCCTGGAAATGAAAGCTTTTCACTATACTGGATATAAAAATCCAGTGAAAAATAGAGGTTTCATGGTAAGCACACAGTCTTTGCCTCTTAATAATACATTCTTCCATGGGCTATAAATTGCCCATCTCTTCTGCTCATACTTTTTTTTTTTCCTTTTCACCAGTAACATCCCTACTAGCTCAACTATCACCTGCCTTTTCTCCAAATTCTGAAAGCTTTCTAAAGCGTTCTTGTGTATAAAAAGCTGGGAAGGGACATTCCTGCCCAGAGCAACTTAGATTATGTGGCTAAATCACTTTCTAAACTAAAAAGATATTTTAAAAAATGATTTTAGTCTTGAGACAGTGAAGTTTTAAGTTGTTCTTTCCTCCCATTAATTCTTTCTATTTTTCAGAATTATTTTATTGTCAGATCACCGAGGATAAAAGTCAGTCTCTAGGAAGTGGGAAATACTTGACTTTGTATTGCAACAGAAAATTCCAGAAGGCCATAAAATTGCCATCAAGCATGGCAATAATTTGATGCACGACTGCTACACTACTGAGTTGTTTGTGAGAAATGTTTTAGGAAGTGCTTAAAAAAAATGTTAATAGTTTTTTTTTTTTTTTGTCTTTTTGTTTTTTACAGTTTACCCACACTATTTCTACCGGTGATATGCAGCATTTTGAACATTTGGAACTTTTAATCTGTTAATACTTGTTAAATGGACACTTTGAGATATTTTATTACAGAGTTTTTAATTAGCAAATAAATTCATGAGTACTATAGAGAAAATATTTTAGAATCTAAATGTTTCTTATATTTATGTGACTTCTCATTTATATAGTTACTTACTTTTTCTGTTTTTATTCGGTCTACAAATCAAATCATTGCTGATTTCTATTCTAATTTTAGTCTTTCCAACTGAATGTACTGTAATGCTTGTATGTATATGTCCCTATAAGTAATATAGGGTTTTTGTAAATTATGCAGTTACTGTAATTATCATTGTTTTTTAATAATGAAACAGAAGGTGAAAAGGATTTTCATACCTTTGTAAAAGTATCGTGACACCAAGCAGTATATATTTCGTCTTTTGGAAATGTTAGCTAGATCTAAAAGTAAGTTCAGCTTTTTTCAGATAGGCGTATGTGGTTGTAAAAGGCATGGTACATGATTGTTCTTCTTTTCAGAACTGTACCTTTCCGCAAAGACGATTTTTCAAGTAGTGGGGATTTGTCTTCATTTAAGTTATAACTTGCTTTAAAAGCTGGGAAAAAATAGAACACCACGGAACATGTTTTAGAAATGATTGACTCGGTCATAACTCTGTCTTAGCTGTATTTGTATAGCATAACTTTACAGTGACTGAAAACAAGCCATAAACTAAGAAATGTTTTTCCTTAATTGAGGAAGACAAACTTCATAATAATTCCTGATAGTAATCCACAGGCCACAGAGAGAGTTTTTGTCCTAGATCTTTTTGATTGAAAACCCTTATGGAAAGGGTAAAACTAGTTTTAATGGACCAATCATGAAGCACTGCAGTATCATGTCAAATGTATAGTGAAAGATAAAGGTACAATATGCTGAAAACAAAAGCAGTGCAACTTCTAATAAAGGCCTTACTTTTCTTATGTAAGTCATCTTTTTGTGTTTTGTAAGCTTGTTCTAAAGAGTTGTCTGGACTTCAGTTTTGATGGTTGTAGCCATTTTGGACTGTATGAGTAGAAAAATGTATTCAACACTTGTAAATGGCATATTAAAAAGCCAGCAAGAAATCTGTTCAGATCATGGTGCATTATTTATTATGCAACAATATATATAGCATGTCTTTTCTTGTTTTCCACTTTTAACTTGCTTGTAAAACTGAAATTCATTGTTACTGTTCTGTTTTTCTATTAATCTTTTGTGTATTTTCAGATTATGTAACAATATGTACAGTCTAAGTACTTTTGAACTATTTTTATCACAGTATTATTTATTGCTTTCTTTCAATAAAGTGCTGATGCATTTTCCACTGCCAATAAAACACTATTGAAAAGCTAAGATCTAACTGTGTACAGGCAGACATTTTTGCAGTGAGTGGAGACTCTCAGTAAAGCATCTTAATGATTGATTGCTGCCCTGTAGATCTTGTTTCAGATGATGTTTTTTCTCTTCTTCAGTAGAAGAATGTTACATTAGATATGACTCTCTTGAATTGTTTGAGTTCACATTATCATCAGTTTTGAAAAAAAWTTTATAAAATAACTGCTATATTGCCTACTTTTACTGGTATTTACAGCTATGATTTACGTCTTCTAACACACCACTTCAGTGTTTTCTGGTCCACATGTGATGAAAATTGAAGTGCTGTTCTATGTATCAGCAACAGTTGCTTTGTTAATGAAATGAGACTATAACAATAGTGATATTTGTGGGGAGAAACATTTGGAGTCTAGGGAACAAATACAACATTGGATCACAATAGGGCTGTTTATTTCAAATWAAATACATTTTAAACCGTTTATTGTGTAGAAAAGAAGACCTGAAGGAAAAACTTGCAGAATAGAAGAAGCAGTAGTGAAGTGTATTTCATCACGTCCTTTAGATCAATAGCAGGATGTGGAATGTATGGAATGAAGAACTATTGCAACGGATGCTTTAAACACTGTTCTACAATACATCTCTCTTTGTTTCTGTCTAGCTYGTCTATATGAACTGCTATCTAATAATCTGTGGTTTCTTTTATAATTTCAGAGACTTTCTAGAAAAATAAAATGAAAGTGCAGAAGGAAATCTGTCTCACTGTTCAGTTAAATATCACTGTTTAAAAAAATTTTTTTGTCTACTTTTTCTGTTTAAAAAAATCCATATACTTTTTCTGCTCACTGATGCAACAGATGTACAAAGTCATGTATTGATGCGTCTCAGAAGTAAAAACAATGGTTGTGAAAAGAAAGTATGGTGATTATTTTAAGGCTGTAGAATCTTAACTGTTACAGAGCAATGGAATCAACGGGAGAGCTAGAATAAATGTGTGAAATAGAAAAAGCTAACACAAACTGGCAAATTCTGCATTATACAGCATAGTTATCAAAGAGAAATTGAGAAAAACACTTCCCGTCAATTTTAATGAAAAATCCCCTGGAAAGAAAAATATGCAAGTACTTGTACAAAAGACTCGCAGGCATGCTACAGTATTCTTTTTAAATAAAGCTTGGTTATGTGTAGTTTTCTGTAGAATGCAAGAAGTCTTTAAGGACTTCTGTTGGAAAGATTGCTGTAAAAWTATTTCTTTAAAAAGTGAGAACCTTGTTTAACTGTCATAAGGAGATCACAGAATTATCAGAACTTTAAACTTCCAAATTTTGCTTGTTTAGGGGCCAGAGAAATGTCTCTCTMTATATAACTTTAGTTTCAAAAGGAGAAACATGAAATATGTAGAACAAAAAGGTAAGTTGYTTTTATGGTGTCTTACGGACAGCAGTCCTTCACCATGCTAGGACTCTGGGCAGAGAACGTGCAGCCCCCCAGCAGCCTGGCGGAGTTTCTGTTGGAACTACGCGCGGCGCCGCGCGGCGCCGCGTGACTCGGGCTGCAGAGCCGCCGAGGCTCCCGCGCGCCCGCCGCCGCCTTCGGGTCCGCGGGGAGCGGCCCGCCGCGCCGCGCCGCGCCTGTTACTTACCGCGCTTCCCAAACGCGGTGCTCGACGTGAGCGTTTTAAAACGAAAGGTGGTGTTCACGCCGCCCCTCCTCGGCGCTGCGGGGGCGGCGCTCCCCCTGCGGCCCGGCCCGGCCCGGCCCCGCTCCACCTGGAGCCGCCCCGCGCTGCGGGAAGAGGAAGTGGGAGCTCGGGAGAAGCGGAAATCGCTGCAGCCGCCGCCGTCGCCGCCCAGCCGGGAAGCACCGCGGCAGCGAGGGCAGCAGCGGCGGCCGCAGCCGCCGGCG
>NW_028185816.1:7779236-7844683 GCF_003343005.1 Rhea americana
GCCCGCGGGGGTGCGGCCGGAGGGGGCGCGGAGGGCGCCGCGCCTGTGCGCCCCGCCGCCGCCTGGGGAGCGCCGCGCGGAGCCGCCGGCGGCTCTTCGGGGCTTCCTCGGCGTCTGCCTTTGTTCGGGGCGCTGCCCGTGTCCCCCGGAGGAGGGGAATTCCTGGCAGTGTCACCAGAAGTGCCGCCTAGGAGGCCGTGAGTATTAATTAGTCATCTCGGGGATGGAGGACAGAGTCGGCCAGATAGATTTGAAGTATATATTTAGCCTCGATGGCTTTGAACTGTAGCGTTTTCTTTTTCCTTCAGAAATTTGACCGTGTGAGTCAGTGACTCATGAACAGATCATATCTCTCCACGTTCTGTTTTGAAGGGGATGCTGAATAGCGAGCTCCGGAGGAGCTCTGGCGAGCCGACGCCAGACGACATGATCGTCGAGAGCAGTCTGGCTCTCAGTCAGAGATCAGAGAACTTGCTCAAGAATTGCTGCTAAGTTGCTTTCCTCCTTTTCATAATTCAGTTCATAAAACGCAGGTTTGAGACATGGAAAAATATTGATGGTTTTGTGTGTAATTTAGGAAAGAATGTGATCTTCCAACAAGGATTTTTACTTCGTGTTTTAGAAGGGTGAAAACTGCCTTCCTTGATTATTGTTTTTAAGAGTTGGAGGAGGAAGCAAAGAAATCCAGATTTAAAGATCTAGCTATTGTTTATTTTAAACAACCAAGCGCAACTGCATACACAAAACCGAATGAGCGCTGAACAGTGCCAGGACTACGGATTAGGAAAAAAGGTTGTATTTCACGCTGCTTGGTAGATAGAGCAACCGTGTGCAGGTATACGCGTGATTCAGCTCCTGCAGTTAAAAACTGAGTATAGGTAACGAGCGCTGTGTGCTGGGTGTTAGGGCATAGAGAGATGTGAGCTCTCGCTCTGAGGAGTCAATTTGTGCTTCGTTAGGAAGTTACACCTTGGATCCCACACTGAGTTTCGTTATTGAGGTGGTTTGATTCTGCTTTCCAGCACTTACTTTTTGGCGATGGATTGTTTTTTTTTGAAGGCACTTTGGTAAAGTGAACAGTAGGATCTTATATCCTGAGATACAGGATAGCATGAGACAAGGCTTTAGACTGAGGATATTCTAAGGAGAAGGATAAAGTACCAATGTTTTAAAGGACTTCACAATAAATATTTAGTCGTCTTATTTTTCTGGATATTAAGTAATTTAACAAATACTGGTTCTTAATTGCCATAGGAATTTGGACATGGGAGACCTGAAAAAGTAAAAGAAGTATATGATGTTGTCCTTACCGCCTCCTTCCAGACTACTCTGTAATTTGCTACCTTGGTGTTTGATAATTTTTTAGCTCCTCTCATCATATTTCCTGGCATTTTTGAAATGTTTCACAAAACTGGCACATCAGCGTATTCTATCAGGCTGTAGAACAGGCACTGTTTTTTCTGTATAAAGTTTAGCTATGAATTATTAGTTACATATTTTTAAATCTGAGTTTGCAGACAGCGCACCACTATCATAAAATGCTTAGTATTATGGAATTCTATTTTTCATATATAAACTATATACAAAGACAGCCTGTGTCCTAAAGAGACTGCAGTTTAATAAGCAAGTTGTCTCTATGTACAATGGGCTTAGAGATTCAGAATCTTTAAATAATTTAATGCTATTTTTCATATTACATAGCAGATTTACTGTCAGTCTGGTTCTGTGCAAATGTTAATAAATGCCATGTGATCTCTGGAGAACATCTTTCTGACCTAGATATGTGTTTAAAGGGGAGTTTTCGTTCCATTTTCTGTGTAAATGAAATAGTCCGTGGCAATCATCTTTATAGTCTATTCTCAATTAGAAAAATAAAGAAAAGTCTGTAACAGGACAGAATGATGAAATGTTGGAGAGCTGTATGCTAGTGGTATAGTAACGAAAGAAGGAAAACCTTGCTCTGGCTTATGTACCCGGAAAAGGTGGGTGAATAAAAAACTTTTTTGTTGTTTTTGGTGGTTTTGCTTTTTAGAAAGATTTGTTTGTTTTGTGTAGGATAGCGGTTATAAAATACAGTCACTAGCAGCAGGCAAGCCATCTTATCCTGCACGCTAGTCACTTTTGAAAGCGTTAACTTAAGTGTCCAATATGATATTCCAGGAAGGGTAAGGTTTTGAGAAAGTGAGGTATCTCCAAAATCATTAGCCACTTTAAAGCATTGACTGTTGTTTCTAGGTGATATTGCTTGGCTTTTTATGCATTTTACCTTTTACTGTCAGTACTCTAGCATTCACCCTCTACTTCGTCCTGAAACATTCAGACAGAAGACTGAGTTTGTATACCTATTTCAGGAGGGATCATCTGCAAAGTGCAGTAACTCGTGTGCTCTGCTGTTACATGCAAGTAGACTAGTGCTTAGATTCTGTGTAATTTTTTTTTATAATTGTTTGAAATTCTTTCATAATGCTGAAACTTATACAACAGAAGAAAGATGCACAGGTTATACTGCTTAGTGAACAACATCATGCTCGTCATTACTAATGACTAGGGAAAAAACAAATATTGCTATACTTTAAACATATGCACGGGGTCTGGAATTAATGGTGCTCTCAGAAGTGGATGCTGATTATGAGACCCATCTGAATAGAATTAATTCAAAGTACTGATTTAAAGCAGGCTGCTAGGGAATGGAGACACAAATGTTAATATGGGCTTGTTCTCCTTGAAATCGTGTCAGTGATTTTTCCTAGCCTTTTTACAGTACCAGTTGGAAAACTAAAGAGAGTTTTCAAACTAGCTTGAGAAGACAGCCAGAGAGCCAATGATCAAATATGCTTTCACTGCAGATATAGCTTAGTATTTGTCCAGTTAAATAATGTGCATTATTGGGAATTTTGAATTGTATCTCCATCAGCCTATACATAATGTAAAATTTACGTGCAACTTGAGCATGACAGTGCTTCTTCTAATGATGTTCCAGATGTGGAAGGCTACTGCAGGTCACACCATTTCTGTCAGTCAGGATGATGGAGCTGATGACTGGGAGACAAATCCTGATTTTGTGGTACGGCTTTTCAAATTCTATCAACTCGGCAGAACTGTGTTATATAATGTGTTAAAGAGTAACTCTTCAGGACAGGGATTGTATCTAAGCAAGATGAACTGATACGAGCATATTCCTGGCAGGAGAGAAGATTAGTTTTTTTTTGCCTATGAGTGATTGACAAAACTTGCCTTGTCTTGTCTGGGTATGGCAGGGTAGTCTGTATCCAGATGGTTGAAATCAAGCAGCAGCAGATTTGGGGGACCAGAAGTGTGTTGCATGCAGTCCACAAATTGAAAGTGTATAGGGTTCACAGATGACCAGAAGTGAATGTAATAATAGCTAGTTGTCTTAACTTCTCCGGTCTCACTAACTTGTGAAGGCTTTTGCTGTGAACTGTAACGTCTAGGTATCTAATAGTGTTATGGGTTTTTAACTCTTTTTATGTGTGTCCTTTGCAGAATGATGTGAGTGAGAAAGAGCAGCGCTGGGGGGCTAAAACTGTGAAAGGATCCGGCCATCAAGAGCACATCAAGTAAAGCAGTTCTTTCAAATTTATTAATAGTCACTATACCAAGCAACTTCTAATCCATTCGTGACCTGTTATTTGTATCTTCATGATTAAAACAGGAGATTCCGTAGAAGATTATCTGCAACATTTCCAGTCTTTCATAAATGTCAGCGTCTTCAGACGTGAAATTAAGATAAGATCCATGGTGTAGGGACTCTTGAATCTTTTTTTATTCGTAGGAAGTATTATTCTTCCTGCCTCTTTTTGTCTGGAAAGTTTCTTTTCTTTGTTTCTATACAAGAGCAAATACTGCCAGGGAAAACGTTTTTGTTAGGTGATTTGAGCAGCTCCATTTGGTACTTTTAGGGTACATTTGGTTCTTTAATTCTTGAACTTTGTTTAGAAAATGGCCTACTAAACTCATAAAAATTCTGACAAGGTAACAAGTTGAGCCCTCTGTCAAAAAGGAAAATGAATGCATTAGAAAAAACTATGTGAGACAAAAATGATCCAGCTTCTGAATCTTCTACTTCTTAGGCAAAGTGTCCAAGGCTTCTCATAGCTTTAAGACAATTTTAGGAAGTCTATGATTGTATTTGTTTATGATTGTGTATTTCTGGAGCATCTACCCTCACAGTATATAGCTAATAATA
This sequence comes from Rhea americana, assembly GCF_003343005.1. NCBI lineage: Eukaryota > Metazoa > Chordata > Aves > Rheiformes > Rheidae > Rhea > Rhea americana. The sequence goes on from NW_028185816.1 coordinate 7,783,444, forward strand.
AAGGTCATCAATGTTGCAAATGGAGAGTTGACTGTGTGGCTTGCTTCAGGGATCAATTTTACTGTTTTATTTGGAATGCAGTAGTGACACCTGCTGGCTGGATATGCTTCAGGGAGCTTTAAACTCAGGTGGGATGGGTTTAAAGCACCGATAACAATAGAATCATAGAATCAGTAAGGTTGGAAGGGACTTCTGGAGATCATCTAGTACAACCTCCCTGCTCAGCAGGGTCACCTAGAGTATGTTAGACAGGGTTGCATCCAGGCAGGCCTTGAAGATCTCCAGAGAAGGAGGCTCCACAATCTCTGGGCAACCTGGAACAGTGCTCCGTCACTCTCACAGTGAAGAAATTCCCCCTCACCTTCAGGCAGAACTTCCTGTGCTTCAGTTTGTGCCCATTGCCTCTTGTCCTGTCACACAGGGCAACTGAAAAGAGTTTGTCCCCATCCCCTTGACGCCCTCCCTTCAGGTACTTGTACACATTGTTAAGATCCCCCTCAGTCTTCTCTTCCTCAGGCTGAAGAGGCCCAACTCTCACAGCCTTTTCTCATAGGGCAGGTGCTCCAGCCCTCTGATCATCTTTGTAGCCCTCTGCTGGACTCTCTGCAGTAGCTCCATGTCTCTCTCGTCCTGGGGAGACCAGTACTGGATGCAGTACTCGAGCTGAGGCCTCCCCAGGGCTGAGTAGAGGGGCAGGATCACCTCCCTCGACCTGCTGGCAAGGTTTGTCCTTGCACATACAGGCAGTTCTTGCTTTGGGGAACAGGTGGTGTATGTCTTCTGTGCAGAGAATCATAGAATTGGTAAGGTTGGAAGCTACCTCTGGAGATCATCTAGTCCAGCCTTCAGATGAGTGGCCCAGCTCATACGGGGATCAAACCTGTGACCCCCGTGTTATTAGCACCATGCTCTAACCAACTGATCATCCTTATTTTGTGTTATGTTTACATCCAAAATGCCCAGCTAGAATCAGGATTCCCTTAAAATAGGGACTGTGTGTTAAGGGATGATCCCTATTCTGAAAAGTTGCAATCTAAATAAAAAGCACTGAGAAGAACTTAAATTAAGGGGGGACATGAGAATATTTTTGAGGTGTACACAAATTTTAGGTAATTGATTGTAAGGTTATTCAAATAGCAAAACATTCTTCTATGTTACAATCTTAAAACCAGCCCTTTCATTTTTTTTCAGACAATGTTTTGCAGTGGAGTGTATTCTGATTCTCAGAACATGATGAAGGGCTCTGTATGGGAAGGCCTTGAAAAATACAAGTTGTCCAACTTCTAGACTATCTTCTTACTTTCTGTTTTCCATCTTTTTGAAGTTATCTTCTGAAACTTCTTTGGTAAAACTTGTTGTATAGCTATTTAATTACCTGTCTTTAAAGTATTCATCAGCTGAGAGAGAACGTCTTCCAAGAACACCAGAGCCTCAAAGAGAGGGAGCTTGAAACAGGACCAAAAGCCTCCCATGGCTATGGAGGGAAATTTGGTGTGGAACAAGATCGGATGGATAAAGTAAGTATGCGTGTTTTCTTAGGATGACAATGTAAGTCTTGCTTTGCCTGTGGTCAAGAGACTACCCACGTGAGTGAAGCTTGCTGAAGAGTGGTGGTGTTTCAGCTTTGCCAGGACAGTGAACATAGAAGCTCAGATTATTGCATAAGCTTCATGCAGTCATGGCTCACTTTGAGGACAGAATCATCACCCTTACAGCGATGTAACAAGGCCACTTGTAACCACTGTCATCCAAGTCTGTGGGTGTATCAGAATATCATGCCGTATTCCTTAATCAAATGAAGACTATCCTATGCAAATAAGTGAGCTAAAGTACTTGAAGTGTCAGGGACAAGTATTTCAGACGGCAAATTAGGAATCTATGAATGATAAAGGGAAGTTCTGGGATGTGCAGTGGCTTTAGAGCTAGTCTGCTTGCTTATGTCTTGTGTGTAATGTCTTGACCTTGAGTCAAGATTAAAGTTTCTAAATGTATATTTCTAAATTAAGAAAGATCTTAAGGTATGAACAAACGCAGCATTCTTTTTTCATTTTGTATTGTGCCAGCTTTTATGCATATTGAGGTTGCCAAACAATGAAGAAAAGGGTGTATTTCTTCTTTCATATGAGAAGGTAGTTCTCATCTTAAACAGAGGAAAACATATCAGTGACAAATAATCCACTTATTTTTTTTTAAAAAAGGTACTTTGGTCAGACAGTAATATTTTACCTAAGGACTAAATGGTTGTTTAAGTTGCACTCTATTAATAACAAAGATGATGATTCTTAAAATCGGCCATTAGTCATGGCTAATTTAAGCAATGGCCAGTAGACAACCATATCAATTTGGGTTAATTTCTTGCATATATTCTGTTGAAATAACTGCTTTGTGAGTAAGAATGATTTTTAGTTTCTTATTTAATTTACTTTCTGGGTTTCTACTGCTTTGCCAACTTTAAATTTTACTAGATTCCTATATTTCAGAATAAATTGATGTGTGTAATTCTCAGTAGACCTTTGGAATAGGCTAACCTAACCTGTAAATCTGGGAAAGGAATTTCTGATCAGATTCAATAATTAGGGCTGTTCTGCAGCTCTGTAGCTCTCTATTGTTGGCAATTTATCTCTAGCCTGTGTCCGTGAAAAGAAAGCAAACCAAAGTGAGTACCCTTTCCAATAGGTCAGAATTAATCATCAGCAAAAATTCGATTCTGTCTATCAGATCAATGTTGGTGATACAAGCTGTTTGTAATTTATTTTTTAATAAATAAAGCTTTCTTACAGATAAGTATAGTTTTAAAACCTAATCCTTAAGGTCATGCCTTCAGGAGTACCCATGACTCTGCTAGTTTTAAGGTCTTGACCCATCTGAGATAAATGAGAGTTTATTAGAGTGTTGTTGATGGTAGAAGTTTTTGATTGTTTAGGGCAAAACCTTGATGTTGACTTAAAATGAATAATTATATAATTCTATATGCCATACCTCCAGAACTGATTTAAAATGTAGCAGAGTGTTTTTATACTAAGGAATTACAAGGGTCTGAAATTGATTTTTGGAGGAGCTCTAAAAAGAGCTATGTTGGTATACTTGATATATTAATGAAATAGAGAAAGGAACTTTCTCTGTTCTAGTATCACACAAAGATAATGTGCTTATCCTTACCTACCTCAATTCAATAAAACAAAAGGAGGATCACATAATACCACATAAAGTTTAGGCTTTTCAGAACTTCATGTCTTCCAGAAATTCAGTAAGGGAAAAGGAAGAAGAAAAGGAGATGGGAGCCTTTTCTGTCACATTTAACAGTTACTGTACTGCAGAACACCTGCAAAATGAGTAAAGGTCTGAATGGATCAGTCAGGAAAAAAAGGAGCATTTTATATTGCTTTTGAGTTAAGACAGTGTCCTGTTATTGACATTCTTTTGTGTTACCTGATGGGTACTTCAGCCTTTTTGCTCAGTAATAATTTGCTTTCATGATCGTTGTGCATGTTTCCTCCCAGCACCTGTATAAAAAGAACATGTAATACCATCTTTTTTTCCTCTTTACTTACAGTTTCTAGACACCTTGTGTCATCAAATTAATTCAACTTGGTCCAGCTGGTCCAGTTGCAAAATAAGCAACTTTCCATCCTCAGAGGTTTCAGCTGGGGACAGTTGTTGAGAGAGTACTCTTGTGTAGCCACAGATGCCGACTTCCCAAAACCAAGGGGTCAAATGCTAGGGTCTGCGGTGTCACACGGGGCTGATGTTTGTGTTGAGTCAGGAAAGGTGTTTGCCACAGAATACAGCCTTTAGACTGTATCTGGACATGGCAACATGAAACAGATCATAGATTCTTCTATTTCTGCCTCAGACAGGAATGATATGCATTTAAGCAACAGCCTCAGATCTTAGATTAAAGTGGAAAATTGCAAGTTTCTCTGGTTGGTGTTCAGTTTTGGCTCTGGACAATAAAAACCTTTCTTTTTGCTATGTTACTTAGCAACCCTCAAGGCTTTAGCATTGATTCCGGTTCTAGGAACTAGAGAGTATCTCTAGGAGGGTGTGTTAGCCCTAGATTAATAAAATACTGGAAAATGTTATCAGTGAGTATGGTAGGATGTACTTTCAGGTGTGTAATTCCATATCCTCTTGTCAGTGACAGCATATCGTAATGGCACCTCAGGTTGCTGTGTTTGGGCTCGTGTTCCAGCAAGACTCAAAGAGGAGATTGCAGCGCAGGGATGCATTTCGCAAGGGGAGCTCTTTCTTGATAAAGATGCACTGCTTCATGTTGTGATGCCATCTTGCAAGTGAGGGGAAAGTACAGAGAGTAGACATGTAATGTTGACTTATGAAGAAGGTCAAGGTGCCTCCCTAAAAAAAATATCGGTGGGAAAATCTATCTGGAGTTGTATTCGGTCACAATGTAGTATCAGCTAAAACAGATCTGTAAGTCTGTGCCTAACTACCAGGCATGTTTTTTATCTGGAACTAAGCTTCATTTTAAATTTTGCATGACACCAACAGGATTCCATCTATATGTTTCTTGTTTTCATCTGTGTCATTTGATGTAGAAATCTAGAGTGTAAAACAACCTCTATAAAATATAGTCATTGCTGTCAGACTTTCTTGGCACTCCCCTTGCTTAGGCTTTGTTGATAACATGGTGACAGTCTTGTAAGGACTTCTCGAGTGAGTAGCAATTCACATGGTAGATAGCTTCAACACAAAGAACAGGGGCTATACACGTCTGTAATGACGCTTGTCCTCAAACTGCTTGGTTCAGTGCTTTCTCTCAACTACAGAACTATATAGGACTGATACCTGTTTTTGATCTTTCCAATTTCTTTTAGTCAGCTGTTGGACATGAATATCAATCCAAGCTTTCTAAACATTGCTCTCAAGTGGATTCAGTGAAAGGGTTTGGAGGCAAGTTTGGAGTACAAACAGATAGAGTTGACCAGGTAAGCAGTTTCTTCTTGTACTGCAGTTACCATAGTAGCTGTGTTTATCAATTTGTGTATACAGCTGAAAAATTCCAGTACATAAAAATGCTATTGCCGTCTGTTATTAATGCTATGTTTGAAGTTTAGCAGTAAATTGTCATTGACTGTTACGGAGACTAATTTCTGTTTAAATCAAAACAGAAAAAGCCTCTCACAGGAAACTAGGGAAAGAAGTCCTGGTTTCCAAAGAGATGTTAAAATACGTCCTTTAACCAGGCAATGTTCTTCACTGAGGTTAAAATCAGCATGAATGTTACAGAAGGAAGGTTTGGGGGGATGGTTTGTCTTGTATTGCAACATGAACTACTGAATGGAAATGCTGAATTTCTGTTGTACTTGGTTGCTGAACCTGGCAATATTGCAGTATGTTGCTAGGACAATTTGCTTTGGCAAAGGATGACAAAAACTGAGATTATCATGCAAATGAATGCAGCCTGCAGGTTTTAAGTAGACTCCGCTGGAGTACACTCCAAATCAGGAAGGTCAGAGCAGTACTGAAGGATCTTTTCCTTCAATACTGTTTGTCCACTGAAGTGCCAGCAGCTTTTTTTGCTGACGTTTAACTTCTCTCATGTGTACATTCTTATTTCTCTTCTAGTCAGCTGTTGGGTTTGAATATCAAGGTAAAACAGAGAAGCATGCCTCTCAAAAAGGTGAGGTAATCACATCTGTAGATGCATGTTTTTTATAAATGTTAGAATAGGTCTCTATTTTTACAGTGTTTGTAAAGGACCTCGCACAGTGAGGCCCCAATCAAATGTTGAGGGATTTGGGTGGAAGAAAAGGTGGAAGAGTGAATTTCAAGGCAATTTCATGAGTTGAAGAGCTTTTAGTAAAAGGAAATGATGTGTCATTGAGACTGACTCTTCTTGGAGAAGTGAGGTTCAAGGACATTTTAGAAGGATGGGGAACTGTTCTTTGCTGCATTTCACTGTATTGATTCAGGAGGAAACATTATGAATTGTGGGACTGTCACTCTTATTTTCTGTGTTTAAAATTAGACTTAATCTTGTGTGTTCAGGGTCAGTATTTCATTTCTGAAATAATAGGATATGATACTTCTAAAGAAAGCTTTTTCATTTCATTTTTATTGTGCTTTACACTCAATGCAGATTACTCAAGTGGTTTTGGTGGAAAATACGGAGTACAGGCTGATAGGGTGGACAAAAGTGCAGTGGGATTTGATTACCAGGGTAAAACTGAGAAACATGAGTCGCAGAAGGGTGAGTGAACATATATTGTGGGTTTCCATTCTGATCTAGTAGACATTCAAACAGGCAATGTTGTAAAATACTCAGTTTTTTAGGCTGTTGCACTCCTGAACCTGCTGAAAACAAATACTGAATTAAAACTTAGGTCGCTGAAAATTTTACTTCTGAAAAAGAGACCTAAAACATAGGTTCTAACCAACTCTAAGTGATGATCCAAGCTGCTAATTATCAGAAAATCAAGTCCTGGATCTTCTCAGTCTGATTTCCAAGGGACCTTACATCCCTGTAGGTGTTACTGAAACAAATGTGTAACTGCACAGATCTACAGTCTTCAGAGGCAATATTGAGACCTTTATTATTTATATATCTGCATTGCACATATATGTAGATATGCACATATTGTAAGATTTGGCTTTAGATGGAAAATACATCAAATTATTCAGGTATCTGAATATTACTGAGTAATATTACTGCGTCTGTATGCTGTAATCTACACTGGATTTGGGTTTTTTTCCTGCATTGTGATCCTAAAATTTACTGCATGGTTGTCCTTCCATTTGTTGAGGTAGTTTAGCACAGGCATGAGGACTGAAACATATTATTAATGACAGGGCAGCTTATCCAATAACAGATCTGCCGTGTTGCTGTTTTTTTTCTAGATATTGTTTACAACCATAAACTGCAGTAATATTTTCTGGAATTTTATGCACACAGATTATGTGAAGGGGTTTGGAGGCAAGTTTGGTGTGCAGACAGACAGACAAGACAAATGTGCGCTTGGCTGGGATCACCAGGAGAAAGTGCAGCTGCATGAATCCCAGAAAGGTATTTTAGTTCACAATTCCTGGCCATTCTTTTTAACTTTGGTTCTTTAGACTCTTTTCACAGTGTGAACCTTCATCCCCCTTGTATCTCACTGCCTGCACAATACTTATTCTCATGGAAGAGTGACAAGCAGAAGATAAGGTCCAAAGCAACAGCTTCTTCCCTGCCCCTTCATAACCTCACTTTTAATTTAAGGAAATTAAATTAAATAATTTTCCTTTAATTAAATTAAATCAAATAAAATTGATTCCTAGAATTATTCTTCTGTTGGGTACTCCAGCAGGTTTTACTGCAAAAGATTACCTGAAGTCTTGTTTTGGTGCTTTTGTTTTTTACTGTGGGTTAAAAAAGCTGTTCTAAAGCAGCAGTAGTGAATAGTCGTAGCTCTTAGTTAAGAGCTTTTTTCTGCACCAGAATAGCAGCAGGAATATTTCTTCTTTTTTTTTGAACTATGCTGTATAGGAATATCTGAAGACTAGTATCTATGGGCCCTATCTAAACAATTTTTAAGAATTCAGTCTGTATTGTACATGTACAATATTAAACACGCTGATGAAGGAAGCTGGTTTCACTTGTAATTGTTGATCCTCTTTTGTCTTGTTTTGGTAAATATTTTATGTATATGTTCATAATAGTGATAAAATACAAGTGCACTATGCAGTATGTATGAGAAATGCTGAGAAGTGCTTTTGTTCTGAGACTTCAGAGTAGTCTTCCTATGTCTAATATATCATGTTGACCTCTTCCTAATCTCAAGTGGAAACATCTTCTGAATTTATACTTACAAAAGTGTATCGAAATTTCTGTTGTCATCCAAAATTATTGGTAATTCAGAAATATTGCAAAGATTACTTTGAGTGTCTCTGACCAAAATTCCTTATTTTCCTCCCTTCACTTTATTTTAGTACATGTGGCTTCTTTCAGACTATAAGAGTGGTTTTGGGGGGAAATTTGGTGTACAGAGAGAAAGGCAGAACTGATCTGCTGAGGGTTTAAATACAAGGAGAAACTAGCCAAGCATGAATCTTAACAAGGCACCGTTTTCACTTGTTTCTTTTTTAACAGTGCAGTCGCTTCTTACACAGTCTTAACTAGTTGTTTAAGTAGATTGATGCTAGTAAGATGCAGATACTTTCTTGTGCTTATATTCCTACATTATCTAGCAGTGTTTTTCCATTTTATTTTTAAAATGAGTTGCATAAAGGAAGCTTGTATTCAGGAAACGGATATCCAATGTTTAGTTAACAACTCTACAGCATTATATATTTAGTTAATAGCTATACACACAATATGATGATAAAAACATAATTATTAGTATGATGTTAATGACATTGTGTTTACTAGTTTTAAAGTCCTAATGTGAAACTTTGCCTGGATAAACCGGTGGAAAAATATTCAAATAAGGACCGCATGTGTAACCACTAACAAGCAGTGGATTATTACAAGGTCATTTTAAAGCAATTGTAGTCTTTAAAAGAAGAAATAGGGAATGTCTGGGCTTCTTGGATGAGCAAATACTGTTATAATGCTCTCTTTATTCATTATGAAATAGTTGAGGTACAAACCATGAATTCCTGGTTTTCAGTTATCTTAAAGTGAGAAGTCTGAACCAGGAGAATGTAAGTGTAGTTTGTTTATTCTGGTTGAAAATACATACAAAGCTGAAGAAAATGAGGTTGTTCATTCTGATAGTCAGTATTTTTCTGTGCAATAGTGAAACAGTTTCAAACTTCCAGGATGTCAGATGTGCCCTAGCAAAACCTAAGAACAAACACTAAAATATCTGACTAGTTGACCCAAGTGATTCTGGGGCTGAGAGAAAAAAGAGTAATTGTAATTGTTTTCCAGGGATGTCTATGAAAGTCTTTCCATCTACAAAGTCTAAACTTGTGTTCCTGCAGATATTTCAATAGCTCACTGTCACCAGAAAGAGATGTTTTTCCAGCCACACACTCTTGCTTTCTCCATCGCACTGGCTCTGGTGCTTGTCAGACATTTCTGAGTAGATTTCCAACTCACTAGAAACAGCAGAAGGCTGATCATTTTAGGGTTTTTTTTTATGCCACTAGTGAATTAAACTGGTTCTGGGGTACAGCAAGTGCTAGAGTCAGTAAGAGTGTGCAGCAGAGGTGGTACGGAACACCATCCCATTTCTGTGGTGGTGAGTTGTTGCAAGATCATGCTGTCTTGGGCCTTTTGGCCTTTCAGGCCTTTGGGCTGTTATTGGCCTGAATTGGCCCTTTTAGTATGCAGAGCAGGAATTACTAATGACTTTAATGTTCATCAGTTGGGTATCATGATTAAATCCCCTGGAATGGGAAATTTGTTATATTTCCTGCCATTCATAGAATGTATCGAATTAAGAAGCAGCAGCTCTGTAGTTACCGAAGACTGGGTATCACTGCTTTGAGCAAAGCAAAGTGGCTTAGGTTACGTGGCTATTACAGGGGGGTAAGATTTGGTACTGTGAAAGACTGTGTTAGAGAAGTGATGCATTAGAAGGGCTCATCCCTTACTCTTTGCTTGAAACCTTGTCAGTCCTCAGTTTAATGTTTACTCAAAGAGTGCACATGGCCTACAATCCCTCTAATCTGTTGGTGTACCTGAAGGCTCCTGCAGTTATGTATTCCTTCTGCATCGAAATACAAGTTGCATTTTCTTTGGTCACTGTCACTGTGTCTGCATGCCGCTGAAGTTGCTATTTGCATTTGAAATGGTGACTTGCATTTGTTAGAAAGGTGGACAAGAAAACCGCTATTCTGACCATTTTATCCTGCTTTTAGATTACTCAAAAGGATTTGGTGGGAAGTATGGTGTACAGAAAGATCGGATGGATAAGGTAAGTAGCTTGAAAGAGCCATGACTTCAATAGCCAGTAGGGATACAAAATAGCATGGTTAGATTTATAGTGTTCATCTCTGTTTATGGATATTTCTCCAGTCTAACAGTGAAGTCCTTCTGTGCTTCTCTAAATCTTTTTACAAAAGCAAGGGTATATGATACCAGTATATACATACATGTACGTATGTATGCATGATATGGAAAGCTAAAGCATCAAACTGAGAAGACAGGAAAAATTACACAAAAGAATAAGAAAATCTCTTAATTCCAGGATATCAGTTGTGTCTTCTAACAACTAACTAGTGCCTTATCTTATACATTGAGGATATCCTCCCAAGGGACTGCTTAAAATAGGTGCCCGTTATCTTCCAGCTTTGCCCACTTTTATTAGAAAGAAGTTTCTCTTTAAGGGAATTTATTGCTGTCCTACAACAGTAAAAGACAGGACAGCTGATACCCCGTTTCTGTCTCCCAGTTTTTTAATTTAAAAAGCTAGAAGATGAAAAGGTCCACATGGAAATTTATTTACTGAGTTATCCCTCTCAGCTGCATGTAAGTCATTTAAAAGTGAGAAATTAGAAGAGTGTGAAAGTCTGTAGCATTCTTTGCTTTGGTGGCTTCAGAACTCAAAGATCTTTCATTAAAAAAAAAAACAACAACAACAAAAGCTCTTATTTTGCATACTGTCTTCAAAATACTTCCTTTGTTTTAACAATCTGTTTATTTTAGAGAGGTGAATGCTCCCCGTGGATTAGAAATGAAGAACTACACAATAAATGTTTAGGAGGTTGCGTCATTTTCAGTTCTTCTAGGTCATCAGTTCATAAGCTACATTTTTTTTAATTAATAGTTTAATGTGTCCATGATGATTAATTCTAAATAGTTTGACTTGTAGAACTAATTACTCCTTAAGTTTTGATTCTTCCTGATTTTTGTTCTGGTGCTGTGAAAAAAAGATATAAGAGTAGTATCATAGTAAAACAAGTCACAGATTGATGCTGTCTGAATGTCTTCATAAATTTGTGATGAAAGAACTTGGGGTTTTTGGTGTTTCCTTACTGATAGAATGCAGCAACTTTTGAAGATATTGAGAAACCAACATCAACTTACCAGAAGACCAAGCCAATAGAAGCTGGTAAGCCATTGTTCCAAACTCATTTCTCTGGAGGTGATACTACCCAGAAGCCAATGTACGATTGTTGGTGTAGCAATGAGGAGTAAGGATCATCTAAAGGGAACCTGTGTATTTGCAGGTCTCTCTGCTCCTCTTTCCCTCCTCCCTTTAGAGATTTTTTGCTTTGTTTTTTTCCTCTTACCCTGAGGAACATACGAGTTGAGGAGGGAAGGTAAAAAGCAAGAGAGAATAGGGAATAGACTGAGTGAGATGGTAGAGACTGAACCATGAAAGAAAGGAAGGAGGAGTGAGGAATGCTGCAGAGGATTTTAAATAAAAGAGAAATGGAGCTCACAAGAAGTTTGGGATCAGGAAAGCAGAGGTGAGGGAGAAAGGAGGAATAGAAGGAATTTCCTGAATTCCTTCCTGAATTCTGTTGTGAGCTCAGACAGCAGAAATTGCAGAATCATATTCCATCATAGTGGGAATTTATACCATAAACTAATTCCAGGCTACCATTATGCACATCTTAAACAAAAACACCTGACTTTTTTAATGTTACAGTCACTAATAAAACAAGCAGCATCCGAGCTAACTTTGAAAACCTAGCCAAGGAAAAAGAGCAGGAAGACCGAAGGAAGGCAGAAGCTGAAAGAGCACAAAGAATGGCTAGGGAGAAACAAGAACAGGAGGAGGCTCGAAGGAAGCTAGAGGTCAGTAAGATTCAAATCTCACTTGTGCAGTCTGTCTGGTGTGTTTCAGTGTAATGCTGGGAGAAAAGAGTATCTTTTCTTAAAGGATACTTACCTTCTTTCCAGCTAGGCCTAAAGGTGTTTGTGTGTGTATGTGTGTTTGTACTTGTGCTTTATCTGCTTGCAAAGCCAACCTTCTATCAACATGCACCATATGTGTATCAGACATCAGATAGTTGTGACAGACTAGTATCTAATAGTATATGATTTTTTTTGTATTTATCCTGTTCCAAAATAAGCTAGTCCTGAGCACTAATCTAGACTGTCTGATCTTGTCCTACTTTAGCCTTATTGCACTTCTTTCTTTTGGTAATATCAAATTCCCTTAGGTGTGGAGGAGTCCGTAAGGGGAGAAACATGTGGTCCCATGCAAATGTTTGTCCAAGAAGTTTAGTAGTACGGTGATAGTTGATGATGCTGATTTCTTTGGAATAAATTTTGTAGATGATGGAAGTGGTATCACCCATTGATACAGCACAACCCATGAGATGAAGGGAAATAATCTTTCAAAGATTAATGCAGTCATAGTTTGGAAAGTAATAAATGTGACATTTAGCATTGACATGCTTAAAAGTTTTATGGTTTCTGTGTTACTCATGAGCAGAATTATTCCAGAAACTACATCTTACTTGGTTTATAGAATTTGTGTTTTTGTTGAAACTCTACTGCTGAGATGGAATGGTCAATACATTAATAGTAATTTATCCTTTGTGTCCAGTTCATTCACTTTGTTGCACAGTGCCTCAGGTACCTTGTTGCCGTAGGATCAGTAATACTAAGGATCTGCTATTTGCAGACCCATAACTTTTCACCCAAGGTGCTTTTCCAGAGCCTCTGTGGCAGTTTCCCCTGTGATCTCATGATGTTATTCTGGTCTCATGGTTTTGCACTTGCAAACCCTGATACTGTTCTGTCAGGTTCTCCTGCAAAGTGACGGCCACTGGTGTGAGATTCGACCCTTTTTCCCTCTCCCCTTCGCTCCTTGTTCTGCACATACTGATTTATACTAGAGAAGACCACACATAGTGCACAGTAACAGATCCTAGTCCTTAGCATGCTTGATAAGTAGTAGCCAGTAATCCATGTGCAGAGACTTAACATCCAACCAATATGCAACACTGATGCCTAGTTAGCATACTCTCACTAGGATGAACAGTGTCACAAGCAAGGACAGTGAATGGGGAGTGTGAGCAGGTCCTGATGAAAAATAGGTACTCTGGCAGAAGCAGGGCGAAAACTGTCATCCTCATCACCTTCATCATTGCCACCTGCTCCACTGAAGAGATGCCCCAGAATTGTATGCTTGTCTGGGACCTCAGATGCTGTTTTTCCTGGCTTACTAGCCAGGAAAATTAGAGTTTTCCTATTTCTACCTGTCTCTCTGTCTGTCTCCTCTTTTGTTTTTCACCCAAAATAATTTTCATCACTAGTCCATGCATGTCATCAGCTGCGGATCCTACTAGAAAATCTTCTTGCATGTGAATTTGTCTCAATGTCCTCTGGGCGATAGCTTGAATCTAGGAAAAACTGTTAGCTGGATTCTCAGATTCATTCAGTCATTTTCTTAACAACAGCTGGTTTTGCAGATATGGCAGCTGTTTTCCTTCAGCAGGCTGTTGCTATGGGGTGCCTGGGCATGCACCTCTTTTCCTTATGACTTCGAGATGCGCAGTGTGAGCAAGTTCACATGAACAGCATGTTCGCCACACACATGCATTATAGGATGAATGAAAATTCATCTTTGTGTACCCGTGACTACTTCTAATGCTACTTCTCATCCATTTGTACTTTGTGGATTTCTAATACCTTGCTCCAACCAACATTCAAGTTTCTTCACTGTCCTGGAGAAAAACATGTTAGTCCATTAACACAACATCTCTCACTCTCTCAAACATGGGACAGGAAGAGACAGGGAGCTGAAGTTCAGAAGTCAGTCTTTTCTGTTTGATAAGATCAGTAAGTTTGCTCTAGGCTGCCACTCTGAGCATTAGTCATCCTGGGCTGCTCAGTGTCTTTCTCAGCACTGGCACTAACCTCTGGCACTAAGCCAGTCAGAGGGAAGTTAAACTTTGCCTTGAGGAGATTCACTTGGTTTCCCTCTCCTCAGAGCTCTAAAGCTGAGATGCATCCAGTTCATATGGTTACCCATCTTCGGATGATTGAAGTTTATGCCTTGGCTCTTGTTCATTCGAAGCCACGACAAAGTGCTATCAGCATGTATCACCACCTTCTTCTGGAGCAGCCATTCAGCTGGTAGCCCCCCAGCTCCTCTAGCCATTGCCAGCTGTCTTCACTCCTGAACTACTGTCCACCATTCCCAGCATGTTTCAGTATGTTCAAGCTTATGCATCACCAGTATCTATCTGATTGTGCCCCTTATGGTGTAATTCTTCACTCCTTGTCCTCCTCAGCCCTTGTCCTTGCTACCAGCACTGCAACTTTAGAAGTGACATAGTCCCTCAGCTCTGGGATCAGTTCTGCTTTTGAAAATGCAGCTTCACACTTTTCTTGGCACTTCTCTTCCTGGATCCAGGCATTAAGTTTGGATAGCATTATGACTTAAGAGTTGGTATTGTTATCCGTATAATAGGAGGATTTGCTTCAGTGGGTACTTTCACAGTTCTTCAAATGACAAGCATAATACAGCTTGGTGGATATCACAAATGTTGCTTTGATAGTAAAGCCATTCTGCAGCCATGAGATCACTTTGGAAAGCCCTTGCTTCCAGTTAACTTTTGAGAGAATGGGGGAGAAATTATCAGTCCCTAAGGGAAATGGATTTTATCAATGTTTGTCTTGCTCTTTCCTTTCTCTCTCTAAGGTGCATGTTTTCACACGGCTATAACTCTATTTCTTCATTACTACTTCTGTTCTCAGACAAGAAGACTGATGCTTCCAGGTCTTTGCAGTTAGTTTGTCTGAAGCTTCTTAGGTCATCTTCAAGGTGCTAAACAACACCCATATCTAGGGACTGTTGTCTCTTTACTCTGATTTGGTTGTTATCCAGAGAATTTACAAAAGCAGTGTCTGTAAACAGTACAGTCCATTCTTGAACACCTGGGTCTTAAAGCAAATGCTCTGAAGTGAGAAACCTACATTATTATCGTACAGCAGTTACTGACTCCCAGATGGTAAGAGCTCTCTTGCTGCTAGTCCCAGAGTATTTTATACTTAATTCAGCACTTGACTTGTTGGCAACTACCTCATCAAACTGTACCTGTACTACCTGTACCTCTCCTAGAGCATGTGGCAACTTTACTGATCTTTCCTGTACTTTATATATATTCCTTGCTCTGCACTTTCTCTATAAGCAGGTTGCCATTGCTCGGGATACAAGGAAGCCCTTAAGTCCCGTCATGTGGTAGCAGCCATGTCTGCAGGTGATTATCCTCCTTGTTCCCTCTGACTTCACAAGAAGTGATACTGGTATATTCCTTTAAGGTTTAGAAAATACTATGTAGTTTCATTGTACCGTGCTTGCATTGCCATGAGGAACAGCAGCTTCGTGCCAGTGTTCTGGAGATTGAGGCCATTTGGAGAACAGAGCTTTCCTGCTTTGCTTATGTGGTTATGGCAGAATAATACAGTTCAGGGGAGATTCCTTGTTCCCTCAAGAGGACACGTGCTGTAAATGGTAGGTGTGCAGACAACAGGACTCTCTGAAGTTCACACATGTCAGTCCTTCAGCTCTGCTAGATGAGCTGTGTTACAGTGCTCAGTGAGAAGTGGGAAATCTGCCCTCATGGTCATGTGAGGATTTTTCACTTGTTGCATAACTGACAGGAGTATTGATGGGTTTATTTTGTTGGGGTTTTTTTGTTTTTATTTTCTTGAGGGAAGGTTTGTGTCCAGGGTTGGTCTTTGGTGCAGTCCTGTTATTGGTCAAATGGACTGGTGCATGCAGTTGTCCAAGTACCTCTGTTGCCAAGAGTTTTGGTTAGGTTAAGGCAGGACAACAGCCTGTTGGTTCTTATTGTCCCCATGGGGCCTAAGCATTTTGTTATCAGGCCTTTATCTCTCAGTGACTTCTTCAGTTCTGTCTGTCTGAAATCTGTAATTGTCTGTCTCACTCATCTCACTCTTGAAATAATATAGCTATGATAATATGCTATGATGCTGAATGACTCTCCATTAGAATAATCACCCTTCTCCAGTTGGAGCCATTTTTATAACCAGCAAGGAGGATCTTGGCAAATTAATTAAGATTTCTGCTTAGGATTCCCATTGGTCTGTCACCGCTTCCATTTCATCATCTCGTCTGAGTGAGGGAAAAAATAAGCTTCTCCCTTGCTCTCCTGCCATTCGTTTTGGATGGTCATTTGCTCATAAGTAAGATCTGTGGAGGGTAGTGAGTTTGAGTTCTGTTATCCCTTTCAGCTTTTCCATTGAGGTTTCCTTCTGTTGAGGAAACAGTTCTCCAAAATGGTTTAAATGTAGTAACACAGATTTTTGTGAGTCACTGAACTGTTGTCTTTTTTTCCTTTCTCTCTCTACTTTCTTTACTGTTATTTTTACTGTAAGTGTGGGATAAATTCACGCCCTTATGCTTGATTTTTCTTGTGCTTCATCAAAGATTCTGTTGCCTGGACACATTTGAAGTTTTTTTCCAAAGCTGATATTTAAATTTCTCCATAACTAGATGATTAATGTTTTTCCAGACTGAACATCTCCAAGGTTAACTGTGTGATTCTCCAGACATTGCAGGAGGGAGGACAAAGTTAAGGGGAAATTAAGTGGCACTGGGTGTGCCCATTGCTCACAAATTGATCATGAAAGGACAAGACATGCAAATGCAGCATCCATAGATACTGCAAAGGAGGTGGCGGAGGAACTTTGACCTTAAGAAGACTTTATTTCTTTAAGAGAACCTCCTTGTGCAGACAGAAAGTTCTCTCACTTTAAGAAAGTATGTGGGCATACGTACTCCCACAGTGGGAATGTACATATGGACTGCATTCCTTCAAGAATCCTGCTTATTGGTAATCCTTTTTCTTTTTTGCTTTTCACATATGTCACATAGTCAAAATGGTGTTCAGGGAGCAGCTCTTTAACTGCTGTTGTGAATCAGCCAGTGCCTCATGATTTTTAGCTAGCTTCTGCTATCTTGGAGAACAATTCAGGATGCAGTTTCACATGGAGCATTTTAGTGTGGAAGAAACCCAGCTCTGAGGCTGTCTGAGGGAGGCCATGTGTTTTAAATGTTTTATGGCAATCATACTGTGGCTATCTTAAATGTTAAACTGTAGGACTCAAACTGTTTCAGTGTTTGAAATTGTTAATGGATTGATAACAATTAATTTGTCCCCAAATTATTTATTAGATTTGAGTTTTAATAAATGCTTTGCTAGTGCTTTTTCAGTTGTAGTACAACAGTGAAAAGTGGGGAAGGGCTGGTCACATGAGGACAGATTTTCAGGAAAGTTCAATACCAAGTTTTGAATTGGTCTTTACAGATGACTCTTTTTTTAAGACACATTTTTCTTTCATTGCTTGATGTATTTGGTTCTGAGCTGTGACAAATAATGGAAAGAAGAATTCTGTTGCTTCGTCTCTGCACTGTGATTTCTCCTGAGGATCCTTTGGGGAGTTGAGGCTTGATGCACTTGAACAACTGCAGTGCACAGTCTCTTTGCCATTCCCCCTTTTTTTTGGTATAATAAACAAGAAAGCTTGGCTATGGATCCACAGTTTCTTTTCCTCTAAGTAAGGCACAATGAAATAACTGGCTGACAGTACCATATAGATACTACCGAATATATATACCGAGTATAGCAGAATACAACAGTGATACTGCTTTTATTTCTGCCACTTTGAATTCTTCTAGGCACTTGAAGCCCTCACTGACAGTATATAGAAGATTTAATTTTGTCCTAGCTTCTGCCTTGTCAGGTGCTGTGCAGACCTACAAAAGCTTACAGGATTGTTTCTAATCAAAGATGATGTATCAGTGCTGTAACTAGATCATGGAGGCATTAGGTTCTCTAAACTTATGCTAATCAGTTAATGAACAGAATATATTGAATACAGAACCCTGCAGCTCCTGTGGAAACATGCCAAAGAACATTGGGTACTCTGTTTTTAAGCATATGTATTCATACATACTGTGTGGTTTTTATTTCTTTGTTTTTTTGCTTCTGTTTTGCTGTATCACTGAAGCTTTACTGTTACAGTCAGTCCAGACCTTCAGGCAGGCATAATGATCCAGTCAGTCCAGTCCTATTTTTCTGTTCTTTATCTGACTCAGTTTATTTCAGAATATGTTGTTTTATCTCAGGCAGTTTTGGAGGCTTGCTTCTTGTTCAGTGCCATGGAATCATATAGTGTCAATGTCAGGCTAATTGAAGCTTTTCTTTCTCTTTGATTAAGGAACAAGCTAAAGCCAAAAAACAAACTCCACCGCCATCTCCTACCACACAGCCAGCTGAACAGAAGGCACCCTCAAGCCCAGTCTATGAGGTTTGTTAGAAACATTTACAGTAACTAGTTCTGGTCCTAAGTATAGGAACCTTTTTATAAAATCCTGACAAACTTCATCTATATTTTTGCAGGATGCAGTTTCCTATGAAGCAGAGTCTGCCCACAAGAGTTCTAGTGCAATGTATTCAGCTGCGCATGAACCAGAATCTGGCTACAAAGCTGCAGAGTCGGACTACCAAGAAGCAGTAAGTCAGCGAGAACCAGCATATGAGCCGGAGACAGTCTATGAAGTGGCAGGGGCAGGAGACCATTATCAAGCAGGTAGTATTCATTTCTGATGCAAACCCTTCAGTATAGATGAAGCTTTACTTCCTTGGGCAATGATTTAAAAAATACTTGTGCTAATATCTCTCTGACCTGGTTTTCAAAGTCTTGATCTGCTTAGAATTTTTAGATTCTGCACCAACAAATTTTAATCAGAAAACAAAGACATGGCTAGGGGAAGGTTGAAATTATTTAACTTCTGTGGGACGGTATTGGAATAATTATGATGGTCTCCAGTGTATTAATTCATACAGAAAATTAGGAACAATCATTTCCACCCTGTGTAATGCAATTCAAGTTCAGAAAAAAACATAAAAGTTGGACTTTAAGTGAGTGTCAAACCAATGCTAACCTTACCAGGTAAAAAGTTATAACAACAATTTTCTGATTTTTAAATTGATTTGATATGTTTAGTAGTGATGAGGGAATGCAGTAATAAAGTCTGAAACTAAAAGTGTCATTGAAAGAATACAGTTGTCTTGAATTTCTCTTTTTCTCACCTCTTCTGGTTACTAAATGAGATGTGAAGAATGAATCTGTTCTGGTACAAAAACTTGGAAATTCTGAACAGACCTCTTCCCCCCTCACACCCATGTGTACTTAACAAATTGTATTAAATAGTCTCTTACACACTGCCCTTGGGCTTAGTTGCTATTTTGTCACAATTTACAAAAGTTTTCCCCGAATAAGGCTAATTATTTTCTGTTGTGTTAAATACCCATTTATGAAGGCTTCCTTTCAGAGTTTAGTTACATGTATGGTTAAAAAAAAATCTATATCAGAAGGTATGTCAGCACTGCTAAAGATTTGCATAGTGATTCCCTGCTTCATTTGTGTGTTAGCTGTAGAATTAAAGTGGGGTACTGCAGTATAAGAACTCTGGCTGTATAGGTAGTGTGCATTACCTTTTTAATTTGTTTCTTGTTTAACTCTCTTTAGAAGAAAATGCTTATGATGAATATGAAAATGAACTTGGAATTACAGCCATAGCCCTTTATGATTATCAGGCTGGTAAGCAAAGCTCTTGTTCTTAAACTCGTCTTTTGAAAACTTTACTCTCTAAAGGTTACAATCTGGATTTTCTGTTTCCATCCATCTTGTAGCCTCTTGTACTATACATGAAATGTATTTTATGTATTACTATATATGAAAAGAAGATAGGAAGAATTAGCAGTGCTTAGCAAGTACGTGGTTAGTGATTAGCAATAGCATTGAGGCACTTTGAAAACCATTATTCACTGTTTCTGTAAATAGCAGAGGTTTCCAAAATCTGTGCTAACCAAGTGTTGTACAGCCTTAGCGTAAGCAGTCAATTAGTATCTTGACTGGTTAATTCTGAGGAGTATCAAAGAAAGTGGTTCTCTACATGTTAGATAGCAATTGCTGTTCTGAGTTAGAAATGCAGCCAACGTGCAGTGGATAAAAAACAACTGCCTCGTCACTTCTGAGGATAAGGAGGCTGCGATCATTACAGATTGTCATTGCCCAGCACCCTGTTTCAAACAGCCCTGATGAGAGAAGGAAGGTGGTAGCTGGGTGTGTTGTATTTAGCAGTGGTAGACTGGTAGATGAGATTGTACTGTGGGCTGCTGCTGTGCAAACTCTGAGCTGATGGCCTCTTCCACTTTCTCTCCAGCCGGGGATGACGAGATTTCCTTTGATCCAGATGACATCATCACAAACATAGAAATGATTGATGACGGCTGGTGGAGGGGTGTCTGCAAAGGCCGATGCGGGTTGCTCCCAGCGAATTATGTGGAGCTGAGACAATAGAGATGATTGTCTACTGGATATGCCTTAATTCTGCAGTCAACAAATCTGACTTAATACACTACAAATCATGATGCTTTTCTGAGGATGGAGGGGTATATACATACTGCTTTTATATTTAATACTTTGCTGATGCTTTTTAAAATGTTAATGCCACAGAAGTTGCTAATATATTGTAACAATTACATTCTTCACTAAGGCTCTTAAAATGATTTTCATGCATTTTGAAATATTTCTTCTCTGCCAAATTAGCAATTGTCATAAAAAGCCTTTTCAAGGGCAGTTAGCTGTCTGTCTAATTATTGCATGTTTCACTCATAAGTGAGCAGATTTACCTAGTGTTTAAGTCTAGTTAGTCTTCCACTAAATGTTATCAGCTAAGAAAATCATGGCTATGCAGGTTATTTGCATTTCCACCAAGTAGGGGGTAAGGAGGACTGGGGAGGGGCATAATTTTTTATTTTCTTTTCCAGATAGTGTGTGAAAAGGAGAAGAGAATGCTTGGAAGTTGCAGCTAATGGCAGTTAATCCAGTACTGGCCAATATATAGGGAATAGTAAATATTATGAAGGAAACAGTCTGGTTACTTTTTCCTTCTTTTAAAGTGAGGTTTCTTGGCTTTTGCATGGATTTTCCTGGTCTTGCTCCTCCACTTCATGTTATTCTAGAGGAGGGCTGCAAACGCTCTAGCGCTGACTGTCCCTAATCTCTTTCACTGCCTGTTTGCTTGTTTTACCTTCCCCTCTCCTCTATCCTAGGGAAGCCATAAAAAGTTGCTATACAAGTGTTGAGTCACCCAGAGAGATTCCTGCTTGTTCGAAGGGAAACTGACATCCAAATCTGTGTGACTGTCTACAGGAATAGACTCGTTGCTTTAAAATGGGAAAAAAAGACAGCATGGAATTGCAATTGCATTCTGTGTACAATAAATCTTTTGTTCATGCTATGAAACAGGCAGACCTGCTGTGCAGTAATAACATTTTATATAACTGTATTTAAGTCAAGGAATGTTACACAAATATTTGATTTAAAACCATCATAGATAACCTCCATTTCTAAGCCACACAGATACACTACTTTTTTCTATGTTCAGCAGAAACTGCCAGTAACATTCTACTAAATGATGGAATTAATTTTCTTCTTTGCCAAAATTAAAACTGAAACTCTTGTTATTCTAAAAAGATGACTTCTCTGCAGATTCAGGGTCCCTACCAAAGATAGTAAGTTGCATCTAAAAATGGACATGTTAAATGTATGTGCTGTCTGTTTCCACCTTTGATCAAAATGGGAATAGCAGAATTGGTATACTAGCTAAGAAAGAATGCAAAAAACTTTTATCAGCTGTAAATTTGGACCAATGGAATACAGAAGAACTTGTATAAAATGGTAAAATGTATAACGTATCTAGCAAGAAGGCATCATGTTGAAACCAATTCTTGAATGGTTGGGACAATCCTTAATGAATGTCATATGTATGTCATGATTATATATACATATATTCTTTTTTTCTTTCTTTCCCACAGTCTCATTTCTGTGTTGTATTTGCATTACTAGGGTTGGGTTTTATATGCAGTTTATTTTATCCAATTTTGCATAGACACCTCATAGGGTATATGATTTTTGTAAATTAAATATTCAATAAACTTTTTGAACCATTTGCATGGACTATTTTTGCATTTTTAAACTACTTTTTGTCCAACTCCCACAGATGGTTCATCTAATCACTTTTGTCTAAAGCTGCACATGGGACTGACTTGCGTACCACAAATAATGCTTCTCACAGAGGACTGCGGCATGACGCTTGCTGCTGTTGTGAAGGCCACCTAAAGGACAGCTACATTCTTCTAGGTTGCCACTGACTTCCGAATACTTCCCTTCCTCAGAAAGCCTCTACCTTTGTCTTTTGCTCCTATTCCTGTGTGGAAATACTTGGATCAAAATTAGACTTTGGGTAAGCCAGAAGGAGAGTACTTTTTTAAGCACGTCAGTGTCATAATCTGTTTTCTCTCTCCCAAAAATACTTGGTGAGCTACAGTTGTGGTGGGAAAGATGCTGCTGGCTGCCGGGAGTACTGCTTGCCCCAGGACCCTTGGAAACACAGCCATCCGTTACAGTCGGATAAAATCACACCGTGCTTTTAAGCTCTCCTGCATTTGCTTGTGACCTTTGCGTAACCCAGAAAGGGCAGGAAAGCAGTCTGCGTAAAACTTCGCTTTCACAGTCTTGACGTAGGGAATTAAAAATTACCAGAAGCACTGCTGCCTTCTACAGTTTCGGTCGCTAGGTATTGCTTGTTGAATAGTGCTAGGACACAGGAATTTTAAATGACGCTAGCGGAGGTCGAGCTGGGTTATTAGGCTATGCGAAGTCTGTCACCTGTTTTTAGTTTCTAGAAGGGGGTGGAAGATCCCAAATGATCTTGCGCCTGAGAAGAAAAGACCTTTCCCTCCCCATGTGCCCTCAGAGGTCAGATTCAAAGAAGTGCTCTCAAATTTTCCAGGCGTTTGACCTATTTCCAGAACTATTTTGCAGTAAGAAACCGCCTCTTTTCCCTTTTCTCCTGTTCCTCTTGGGCCCCATGTCTTCCAAAATAATTCAGAAGAGTTAATGCATACTGCTGCTACACCGCCCGTGGCTGGAGCACCTGGGCTGGTGCCGCTGGAAGTGTGAAGAAAAGGAAAAATCCCAGCTGAAACTTTATTCCAAGGTAATAAGCAAGCAGGAGGCCCCGAGCGGGGCAGCGCCTGGCCCCTCGGGATGCGGGGGCCGAGCGGGGAGCGCCGCAGGTAGGATGGCACCGTGTGGACGGGGAGGGTGGCCGTGGCGGCGGCCTGGGGCCTTTCCGGTGCGTTTTTTCTGTGCGGGGGGATCTGCAGCACACATGGCAGTGGGCTCAGGTGCCAGGGCTGCTGCCGCGCCAGAGGAGCGACCGGCGGCGCTGCTGCCGCGACGACGGGCCGAGGGGGAACCCGGAGCTCGCAAAGGCATTGCTGCCCTGCTGAGGTTTTAAAACGCGTAGCAGACTGTTTGAAAGACTAAGGCTGGTCCTAAAATCCAGTTTGGCTTGAGGCAGCCAGCTCACAGGTCTTTTCGGTGGCCTGACCCCCCATTCCTTGCCGTTAGCGGTTTGCGGCCTGCTTCCTCCTGTCGGCCATTTTGTGCGAGCGGGCAGCGTGGTGGGGCAGCCTCCCGTGGCGCGGCTTGGGGCTGGTGCCCACCTCGCGGGTGAAGTTTGCATCGCCGGCAGCAGCCCAGAGGCTTAGGTTCAAAGGCTGAGCTTTTCTTCCAGCCCGAGTTCGCCTTCAGCCAGCTTGTCCAGCTTTCTACGTTCCCCCCACAGCGATTTGCTGGAAGCAGCGTCACTGCTTGGTGGGGACCGAGCCCGCAGGGAGGGGAGCCCTCAGGGCGAAAGATGAAATTGCACTGCGCAAGCTCAGTCCAGGCCCTTGTGTGCTGCATGGAAGCTAGATAAACACTATGGTGGAAATAAAATACTGCAGCACTTCTGTGTCAGGGTGTAAAATTGTGAGGAATTGCGTTCCTGAAGGGATAAATGAGGTGACACTGTCAGCAATGTTATAGGGTATATTAAGCCTTGGGAGCTTATTCATGTATTGCCTCACATAATGGAGAAAGTTTCTTCTCTGATTTAAACTCATCATCTTTTCAGTGTAAGTGTGTGGCAAGATGTTACGTTAGACTGATTTGATGTTTTATCAAGTATATTAGGCAATGGTGTTATGACTGTACTAGTGCTACTATGAGATTAGGTGTATTCAAGCCCTGAAGTTTTAAGATCGCTCTTATTCATCAGCAGTAATTGCTGAAGTTACCTGAAACCCACACGCCTGGCAAAAAAAAGAAGAAAGAACCACCCCAAAGTAGCTGAATTTATCATCAGAATGGCTGGCTCAGCCCGCCTTGTGGGACACTAATGAGAGCAGAAAGCAAAAACCATTAATTTCTGTTGCTGGATGTCTCACCGATGCACCTTCTAATCTGGGGTGGGCTAGTTACTCCCCTGGCTCCTCGGTTCCTGCCAGTTCAGCCTAGCGCAACGCGTGTGCCGCTCACCGGCATCCTCGGCAGCAGCGCGGGGAAGGCGCGACAGCGGCGGCAGCGCTTTTATTCGTTACCTGATCAACCCATGAGTTTAAGCTTCTGAAAGTTAGTCTTCTAAGTGGATTATAATTAAGCACATAGTAAGAACGCTCCATATATATATATATATATATATATATATATATATAAAATATTTCTGTAATATTGCTAAGGACAATAATGAGAGAAAAGCATAGTTTGAAAAGCAGCTATGTAGGAGGCTGAGAAATATCGTCATAGGAGTGAGTTATCCTTTATTTTCCTGCACTGGTACGCTGGTTACAGCAGAAACTGAGACTAGCGGCCACGTTGTGCGTCTCCTTTCCCAGCCTGGCACAGTGGTTTGAAAAGCCAGCTACTCGTAACTGTGACAGACTGGAGATAAGTTTCATGTCATACAAAATTATGGTCTTTCACTATGTGCCTACATCAGTCCCACTTGGTGCCTGAGGATCTTCTCATGTTAATTGTAGGCAACTGCCTCCTTTTTACTCACTGAATAAATTGGCTGAATTAGATCTGCTTTTCATGCCAGTTTGGCAAGTGCACTGAGACAAAGAAAGCAAGAGCATTGCCTAATGCAAAGTCTCTAGCCAGGATATCTCTTACAGTCATGAAATTACCCAGCACATCAAGCAGGTCCTATACAGACTGTCTGAATCAAGAGGCTGATGCAACATGCAAGCAGCATTAGCCTCTCAGAGTTGTTTTAAGAACCTGGCAGAGCTTCACCAATGCATTTCACGGCTGCATTTTATCAAACTGTTCCTTAAGCTGCTGCTTTATTTTTAGTCTTGCACAGATGGCAGGCATAAGAGGATGGCAAAGAATGCTCTTGCATCCAATTTATTTTGTATAAAACCTTGAAGCTGTGAAATATTTTGCTAGGTTTTTATGTGCAATGGGCCATTTCCAATTTGTTAATTTGGGCTGGATTTTAAATAGAGAGAATCAACCTAAGCAATTTTTGACTTTTAACCAAGGCAAGGCAGCAGGAAGCAGAGAAAATCACAATCTGAAGCACAGAGGAAGTTGCTCTGAAGAGGGACTTTGGCTTAAATGAAGTGCATAAAAGAACTATGACTACACATACCACTAAAATTTTATATTGCATGTGGTCTGTGTGTTGTCTTCAGTCTTTCCTGAATATAGAGGATTGACTATAGCAGTAATCGGAGCATATTTCAGTTTCTAGGTCCCTTTTCTAGGGACTTTCAGTGAGTCACTTCCTTGTGATACGAAGTTCAAGAACTGCTGCCATTTCCTGTAGGTAGTATTTACCTTGTTGCAGACTTCATATGTTACACTGGGATCTGGTGCCTCCAAGATTCAGACTGCAATTATCTACACATTTTGCTGCATGCTTGTGTATATCTAATTAGCAATGGCACGCTAAAGACTTTGCTTAATTTTACTAAATCTGAAGAAGCTTCCGCAGATTCTTGTCATGTTGAGCGCAATGCTTTTAGTGTGATTTACAGACATTGTTATAAAGTTAGCTGGCAGAAGGGAAATTAATACATTGGTTTGTGTAAAGGGGAAAAGAACAAAAATCCATTTCTAATGTAATGCTAAGTGTACAGAGCAGTGTCTTGGATGTCTTCCAGATAAAGAATTTGAATTGATTAAAATAGTTTTCCTTGCCACATTTGTCCCAGTGTCTGGAAAGTTCTGACATAAAAGGGGCAATGCATCTTCGACTGCCTGGAAATTGCTTTGCATGCAATGAGGGAGCCCTTAAAGGGGTTGCATAGTGGTATATTAAAGCTTTCCACAAAATCAGATTTTAATGGCCAATTTCTAAAGGTCATATGGAGTCAGGCAAAATTAATTTAGCAGTTACTGTTATTTAAGTAGCCAAAAAATCTAGCAGTTTCAGCTGTTTCCATTATCTAAGACCACTGAAAATGAAAAGTGTGTGTGGGTAGGGGGTCTCCCAGAAGGGAAAGAGATCTGACAGTTACCACTTGCAGTCAAGTTAACCGTTCACATGGCAGTTACCTATACGCTTACCTGAAGTGAAAGAACCAGTGACACTTCAAAGTTAAAAATACAGACCTGCCAGCCTTCAGAGGAGGCATGGTGACAATTTGCTCCATGAATTTTCATTCTGAAATGCTGACAATGATGTAACTGTGCAATTAGAGATGCATTTTCCCGTTTTCTTTCTGCAAGTGACTGAGGAATGCTGAATTGCAGTGTAAGTGAAAATAGTGCGGAGGTCTGGCCTTCGTTGTCCCTTCCCGTCTCCTCGCAGCTGTGAGAGCTGCTGCTCACTGCTCAAAGCCCAGAGGACTGCAGCACCATTTTTGGCTAACCTTAAACTGCTAGCAGAATTTCCTTTGTAAAAAGAAAGCGAGTCTTGTAAAGTTGGGCTTACTAGGTCAATGTTTTTAATGTTATGTACAGACTTCTGGTTTGTAGATGTTTTATGTGGGGTGACAAAAATACAAGGTGTAAACGAAACTAAAGTTTAAAAGCTAAACAAGATTAATGGACTAGCTAGATAGCATGCTCCACTGAAAGAGAAGGAATCGTAAGTGGAAAACAAACATCAGGCTAATGATATCACTAATACCAAGTCAGATGCTGTGCCATTGCTAAGAATCTTATTTAATTGATTTTCTCCTAAAGAGTTTGTGAGGCCTGTACCTACAAAAGCTGTAGACAGATTAAGCTATTTGCTTTCTGGCTCATTTTGGCAACTAGATCAGAGAGGCTGACTACTTTTACACACACTAGCTGTAAAAATATCAATGAAAAAGCTTTATAGTTTATATTAATAGCACTTTTCCTCACTGTTTGAACTGTCATTGAATAACCATTATATCTCTTTAATTGTAGAAAGAAATATTTTACTTCCATAACAGTAGTGATGAGCGGGCAAACCAGGAAGCAGTCAAATACATACGCTTACTCTGGATGCATAGGCCAAGTGTGATGCCAGGCTCTCTTTTTGTGTCTGATTCACCTGTCACCCCGGGGCTACTTTATTCACCCATCTCTAAAACAGGGATGATAAGTGCTTTGGAATTTAATGTGCTGAAGCTACTGTG
Source organism: Rhea americana (assembly GCF_003343005.1). Classification (NCBI taxonomy): domain Eukaryota; kingdom Metazoa; phylum Chordata; class Aves; order Rheiformes; family Rheidae; genus Rhea; species Rhea americana. The sequence goes on from NW_028185816.1 coordinate 7,810,843, forward strand.
TCACCAAAGCGGGTGTGTTTGCTCAGTGGCTTCTGTCACTTCCTCGTCCCAACTAGTGCTGTCGGTGTTGTTGCTGCATTGCCAACACACAGCCTGTTCTGAAGGTGGTGATTTTCTGTGGGATGGCTCGTTCGTTGGCGTGGAACAGGATATACTCTGTGCTGGTTAATGTAAGTCATGATTCAGAGCTGGACTGACAAGTCTCTCATACTAGTCTTTGTGTAGCTGCTTCACGTGACTTGGTGGGCATGTCTCAGTTTTATTGGTGTCCATCCCGCTCCTGTGATGCACAGCCCTCTGCAAACTGTACTACTGTACTCTCTGTTTAGAAGAAAATGATTCATTTTAAAGATTTCAGCTGCATATTTTTCATGTCAGGCTTATTTTGCCATTGTGGTTCCAAATAAGAAACTGTGGTGGTGGTGGCAATATACAGCTATGTGGCTTCTTCGAGGAACAGCTTGGGCTTCCTCTTCTGGTACTGGTGCACAAGCAACAGGACCATGCATGCAACTGTCAGTCACTGCCAGCTGCTTATTCTCCTCCACCTGGGTATCAAATCTGTGCTATGGGATTCAGGACAGCCTCAAAAATTGGAACAGAGCTTTCTTGGGGGTAGGATTCAGCACTTCCTTTGTATTCTGAACAAAAAGTATTCTTTTCTTGATGCTAAGTAAAACCACTTCAGTATGCTTCATAAACTATAGAATAGTTAGGAGTTATGAGTATATACTCATATGCCTGGGCGCAACAATTTCAGATCTCATAAAAGAACTTAGTTTCTAAGCATTTACCTGAAACTAGTAATAGATAATGTTAGACAGTTTCTTGCATCTTTCTTAAGTATGTGGGTTACTTCTCTCAAAGCACTATTTTATTTTATAAAGACAATGCTTCTTGAATGGCCTACAAAACATTAATTTAAAACAGTTACATTCTTTGGTGAATTAATGGCCAAAGCCTGAAGATCACAGGATGATGCTGGCCTTAAAGGAGTCCTTGGTAATTTTGTAGTCCTTCATTGGTAGTTTTATTATCAATAATAAATAATAAAATTACCAAAAAATTCTGAACTAATTTATTAGTGTGCCTCAAGTTCAGCATAAATTATTACATAAGCAAATTGCTCTACAGCATTGTAAAAGGCTGCTCACTTGTTCAGTGACATCAGAACTACATGCTGGGAAAAGTGGGACAGTGCTGTCACATAAGCAGACTGAATTTTTTGGCTGATACACTTGAGGGCTGTGCTGCCGTTCAGAGAGATCTGGACAGGCTGGAGAGTTGGGCAGAGAGAAACCTCATGAGGTTCAACAAGGTGCAGGGTCCTGCACCTAGAGAGGAATAACCCTAGGCACCAGTAAAAGCTGCAGGTTGGCCTGCTGGAAAGTAGCTGTGCAGAGAAGGACCTGGGAGTGCTGGTGGATGACAAGTTGACTATGAGCCAGCACTGTGCCCTTGTGGCCAAGAAAGCCAATGGTCTCCTGGGGTGCATTAGGAAGAGTGTTGCCAGCAGGTCGAGGGAGGTGATCCTGCCCCTCCACTCGGCCCTGGGGAGGCCTCATCTCGAGTACTGCATCCAGTTCTGGGCTCCCCAGTACAAGAGAGACATGGAGCTACTGGAGAGAGTCCAGCATAGGGCTACGAAGATGGTCAGAGGGCTGGAGCATCTCCCCTATGAGGAACAGCTGCAAGAGCTGGGCCTCTTCAGCCTGGGGAAGAGAAGACTGAGGGGGGATCTTATCAATGTATCTGAAGGGAGGGTGTCAAGGGGACGGGGACAAACTCTTTTCAGTTGTCCCATGTGACAGTACTAGAAGCAATAGGCACAAATTGAACCACAGGAAGTTCCGCCTGAAGGTGTGGGGGAATTCCTTCACTGTGAGAGTGACGGAGCACTGGGGCAGGTTGCCCAGAGAGGTTGTGGAGTCTCCTTCTCTGGAGATCTTCAAGGCCCGCCTGGATACAACCCTGTCTAACATGCTCTAGGTGACCCTGCTTGAGCAGGGAAGTTGGACTAGATGATCTCCAGAGGTCCCTTCCAACCTTAATGATTCTGTGATTCTGAATTTCATAATCTGTGATAATGCTTCTTTACCATATTACAGTAGGGAAGGTTGCATCTGCTACAGTTGTGGAATGGTTTCTAGTGTCTGTCAGAAACCTTCAGAAAGTCAAACTTGGAAATCTGTGTAGCTGTTGGACTATCTATAAGCCTTTGCTAGGATGTAATAGTTAAGGTATGACCATAAATAATGTAAGAAGGAATTTCTTCTTTAGAGAATTCATAGTTTATGCTTTCATTATAGGTGCTGTCTGATCCCATATGCTTAATGTCCTTAAGGGTTAAGCTTTTGCCAGTGAGGATGTGCATGACGCCACCCTGCTATGTGATCACTCGTGGCCCCACATCAGACTCGGCATCCAAGATAGATGAGAGCTCCTTGTCCAACCCGTGTGGCTGTGGGTGTTGCTCATTGCCTATGTACAAAAGTGCTGCACCTGCTGAAGAGTTAGCCCTGGCCCATGTCTGCTATCAATCCAGGTGTTACCACTGCAGCCCCAACTGAAGGCAAAGCACTGCACTTTTACTTTTTGACCTGTTTTGTATTTTGAACAGCTAGACCATATAGCTTGCCTTTGGTACAGTAAAAGACCATGACAGTCAAAATGGTTTGACCTTTGTTTCCTCAACAGATAATGTACTGAAACATTGCCATCATTTGTATGAATTTTTAGCCATAGCTGGATTGCAGTGTCCTTACTTGGAAAGACAAGATTATGATGCACGTATGCTTTAGACCAACAGCGCAGGTAGCTAGCAGAGGGCTGATACAAAATACTTGGGTAGCACTGTGAGAGCCAGAAATTTCTCTTTCAGGATGACTAGACCACTGCTGGATAGTATCACTGTGAGAGAAAAGTCAAGCTGGCCAATTCTACTTGTGACTATTCAAATTCACCTTAATTTTTCTAAGCATTATTGGCAAGACTTGCAGTTGATATCTAAGAAAATATTTTGGATCTTGTTTAGATCTTTCTACAGTGACATATGACAAGTATTTGCTGAAAGTGTAAATGCCATTATGCTGATGTTGTAAAGAATGTTCAGAATCTAGCATTTTACATAAAAGAAGACCTTTAAATTAAGGGACTGGCTTTTCTGAGATAAAGTGCACCAGTCCAATACAAGTAAGGAATATTCCTCTTTTTTTTGTTTGTTTTTGTTTTTGTTTTTGTTTTTCCTTTTTTTGGAAAGCAAAGCATATGATGATAAACTAAAATTCAGGTAGGTCAGTAAAATACAAAGACATTCTTAGCACAGCTGGGAGGGAATATGGATGCACTTACATCAAGAAATAGGATAGGTTCACGTACACTAAGGTTCCAGCTAGGTACTTTCATCCTTCTTTTCAACAGAAATAAAGCACTTCTATACACTAAAACTGGAGCGCTTTATTTAGGAGCTGATGGCAGACATCTAAAAAGTTCCAATGAGCTGTGCGTGCTTAAACTTGGATGCACACTATTTTTTCTTTTCTCCTGCAGCTTAGGTTCCGTCACAGGTCGGAGAAAAGCCATTACAGGAAGGAACTATTCTGTGGAAATTCAGACAAATAAGGCAGAAAATCTTATGTGATATTATAGTGAATCTTGGAGAGGAGTAACTATTTGCTAAAACTTAGGAAAAGGAAAGGGAGCTGCTCATTCTGGGGTAGAGAGCAGGGCCAGAGCCAAGGAATGGGTATTATTTGTTTCATGGGCATTGGCGCTCTTGTATTTCACAGTAGAAACGCAGAAGAGCTGAGTAACTCTCTCACTATAACAAAGGCACGCACTCCTATACGCAAGGCCTACTAATGTTCTTTTGCCTGCTATACTGAGAAACAACAGAGTAGTTCTTTCCCCTATGGGGCATTTTTTCATGTCCATTGGCCATCTCCTCCTTAAGCATGCTGTTCCATGTCCTAACTCACCTACTTGCTTATTTTCTTCAGCGATGATGAATGTTCTTTTAACCCATACCTCACTGAATAAATACATGTTCATTTACATTTGTACTACTTCTGCTCTAACATTATTATTAATGGTTTTATTAGTCAAACTTGTGTTCATCTGTGTCAAACAGCCCTAAACATTAGCCTGCACACATTCCAACCTAGTAAGTGTTGTTAGCTTTATGGTCTAATACAATATCACTTACTTTTCCCAAGAACATAGATTTCTATTAATTACCGTTTCTGGTTAAATGCAAAGTACTGTATCTGTCACCGTACCCTGAATTCATCTATTTGTTCCAGGAAGAAAATTTCCTAATTAACTAAGCCTTTTGGGGGTTTTGGTTCTCTTACGTTTGCACTGTTAGAAAACTTAACTGGGTTAACAATCAACATCTTGTTTAAGGTACCAGTATAAGAACTCAAAAGCAGTCTGGTAGTACTCTGACTTTCATAGTAGCATTTCTCTACTACATATTGGGGTTATTGCCATTGCAAATCCTGGATAAAGATTCCCCAAAGAGCTGATTCTGCTGCTTTTTAAATTGCATTATTGCTAATTTGCACTTGAATAACCTTTTCCTTCTATAATCCCTGGATGTTAGTTTTGGCCTTTGGCTTTTAGAGATGAAAGTCAGAAATAGATGCAAATTCAAAGAGTCAGTTACAGTGAAGTTGCAAGTATCCATATTATAGAGAAACTGCTATTTGTATCGAAGGACTCTAAACATACTGGGAATGGCTAGTTAAATCTTGCCCTTTATTATCTCTCTGCATAGATATTGTTGTTCTAATGCTTGTCTCTGATTTTAATGTTCAGGCATACATGACATTTTCTGGAGAGTTTACTCCTCATGCAGTCCCCTTTCACCTGCTCCTCTTCAATCCAGTTTCTTAAGAAATACCACATAGCAAGGAAGAATAAGGGCTTAGGAGGTTAAGAGTAACTGTCCTGAGTAGAACAGGAATAGCACTAGCTGTCTGGCAAGCAAGAGAGCACAAACAGCTGTCAACCACCTGTCTGCCTCTTTGCTTGCTGCAGTGCGCCTGTAAATCTGGACAAATAATTCATTCATTCAAGTGCTTCTGAAATTGTTACCCAGAATTTTAAGAAATCTTGAGGCACTGTCATTCTCACAGTGCTGTAGAAAAATGTGATCCAACAAGCTGAAATTTGTCGCCTCTCAGTTGTAAGTTGACCTGGGTAGGTGTTAGGTACTAGTAATTGTCAAGTTACTTGTTTTTCTAGGCTATCTTTCAACTCTTTCATGTGCAAAACTTGCACTTTTCCACAGAGCCCTTCTAGCTCCGCACATTTGTCTCCCAGCCCCATGCCATCATCTTCTCTGCTACACTCTCTCTTATCCCTGAACTGCAAATAGAGGCTTGCACACCAGGAACATGGGAGGGGGGGAAGAAAGATGGGGAAAAGATCCTCTCATAATAAACCCAAGATTTTAGAATAATTTTAAGCTATGGGAAGTATAGATTTTATGTACATAAGCAATTGCTAAGAAATATTGGTGCCATCCAACTGTACGGCAACTCTGATAACCTGTATTAGCAGGTAACCCTTGCCCCTTTTTGGATAAGCAAATCATCCACAATCAGTTCTTGGTTTATTGTCCTGATTTTTTTTTTCTTTTCTTTCAAATCTTTGAAAAAACATTCTTCATAGGATTATTTGTTACTGTAGCTAAATGGGCAGGATTTTTCCCTATCCTGCCTCGGCTAGTGGGGCTGGCTCTCTGTGCGCGCTGGGTGTACGCATCGTGCTTTTCACAGCAGCCCTCACTCCCTGGGTGAACAGCATGCTGTGAGGCATGGGGCTTCTCTGGATTTTACAGACTCGGGGTGTCAACGATCACGACCGGCCCTGCCATGCCTGAGAGGAGACTATTCCACAACCCCACTTTTTCCTCCTGAAAACTACCAAGTGTCTTGAGGGAATCACTGCACCTATCCTCGTTTCAGTTGTTCTCTGTAATGCAGAAAATTAGCGTTATTAGCAATATTTCAAGTATCCTCAGGTGATATGTACAACATATAAACTTCTACTGTTTCTCCGTAAAAATCTCACGGGTGAATTAAACAGACTTGCAGAATGCACCCACTTTAAATGTAATGGCCTTCGCTTTGCACAGAAAGAAACTGCTGAGACAGAACGAAAGAAGAGGAGATGCAACATTTCTTGAAGTCAGAAACACTCTAATCACATTATTATTTTATTGGACGCCGCTCAAATTTGACTATTATGTTCAGATTTGTAAGAAGTTATTTTTATTGGTTTTTTTCACACCAAATTTAGACTAGTAACTTTATATTCTGTTTTATCCACCTATCTGTCCTCCTGTAATGGCAGATTTAGAGCTATATCATCAGCTTGATTTTGTCATGATACATCTTAAAGAACATGATATTAACCTGAAATTAGGTCAAAAAACCCCCAAAAGATTAATGATGTGATCACAATAGTTCCTCACTAAATATGTTCTGGGGGCAGGTTAAATGAAATCAGGTATGGAGTACCACGCTTGACAGTTTTCAGAATTTATGGACAAATATGAGTCCACTTAAGGTGTTGTGAAGTAATATTCTTTATATCCTCATAATGAGGCTGTGTTTCCCTCAGGATTGTACTTGAAAAAGAATATCCTTAAGAGGATGAATCTCAGGTTTCTGAAGTCCATGGAGCAGAGAAGTTATCTCCCTAAAAATGCAGTTTCACCTATCCCAACATTTTCTTTCAGAAATTGTAAGGAATTACTTTTAAGTAAATAAGAAAGTCAGGAGATTAGAGACAATTAAATAATGCAAAAATAGCAGTGGAAAATAACCCATTAAAACATTAATTATATTTTGAGATTTCTGTGTATTGTATTCTCTTCAGATTTTTCAAAGCAAAGAATACACATCAACATTTATTCCAATACATTTTTAAGCACATGCAACACTAGTCTCCTATTTGCACATTAATTTCTAAGGCTGTCTAGAAACCTTTACATTAAAAGTGTACAAGAGCTCACACACACGTGCATGTATTTCTTCTAGCATGAGTCCTGAGGAAAACTTAGATTTTACGTCAAAAATCAAATTTCAGTTCGGCATATAATTCTGAGAAATAATCATCTATATCAGCTACACTGAACTAATTCCTAATCTAAATACCTTGCACTCATTTGCAGTTTGGAGCTGAAATATCTGCTGCTAATCAGATTGCAACGTTTGATTGCAATTGTTCAAAGCAGTCCAAGATTTTCAGCAGTGGAGACAAAAACTGTGTTCTCATAAAAAAACATGCTTGATGCAGATGAACACTCATGGGGATGGTAAACATAAAATTAATAAAACATAATCACATATAAACCAGAAAACACATTACAGTTCTTTAAAGATTTCTCATTCATTATGTAATTTGTATAATTACACAGTCAGCCTTGCTTTCTGGCTTAAATATTCAGGCCAACTTGATACAGTAAAAAAATTGCTAAAATGACCTCTTGTAGAAAGAATGCCTATCGTTTAAAATAAATACATATTTTCAAAGATCTTGTATTGCTCTGCGACTATGTCCATCAACTTCCACTAGATGTCAGCATTAGAAAACAAGTTCATTAAATGTGTAGGTAAGCTTGGTTTATCACTGTTACTTTGTCATTGAAATACAGTATATGTCAACTGTATTAATAACTGAGCATATACTTATGGTGGTAAATTTAATTAAAAAAACAGTCTCATCTCATTTTTCCCTTATTTTACTTGATTTGAATAAATCACTTCAGTCTCATGATGCAGAAAGTGTTTCTAAATAATATGTAAATCATTTCAGTTTTTATAACCATTTTTGCTAATGCAGTGATATGGAGTACTAACTTCAAAAACCAGCACTACAAACTCTTTATCAAGTACTTTAAAAATACCCTGAAGGTAAAGCTCTTTGTGTTAAATACAGTATAATTGTATCCAGGTTGAAAATTCTAAGGCACTTTTTTTTTAACCATATGTTCTGAAGTATTGTTACAATCATGCTATTCTGGATGTCCCATCATAGCTGCTATTCTTTTCATAGTTTTGTACAAAAAGAATGAAAGTCCACACAATGCAAGAAAAATACAGAAAAATACAGAAAAACAAGAACAAGACACAACACAACATACTGAAACAATGTACACAACAACAGCAATGATCAGATCCTCTGATTTCCTTGAAGAAGAGCATTGACAATGGCAAAGTGTTCTTTGTTTTGCACTGTAAATAGTGGACTTTTACTTACTTAGATACAAATAAGATGTTTGTTAATCACTGGATTACCACAACACTTGAACAAAAATTAAGACTGATTTTTTCTGATGTCTTTCTTTTCAAAACAAAGCTGCCACGGAACTGTTATTGGAAAAATATGAGAGAAATAAATGATAACTACAAAAAACATGAGCTAAAACATCTGAGGAAGAGAATAATAGTTAAGGAACATATGAAACCAAATGGCAACAGTTCCAAGCATTTATTCCAATATCTTAAAAAATAAAAATAACCCCCCCCACTTATTTAGTTCATCACCATTGTAAGACAGAAAAACAAATTTTTAGATTAAGCCAAAAAAGATGTGAAATGTTTCCTTTTTTTCCTTTTCTCTCCATTCTAAGCGTCTTTTATTCACAGTACAAATACAACTTGCTGGTACACTTCTAGTCACAAGATGCTAAGTTCTGATAAGGAGTGCTGGTTTCTTCTCTCTGTAAAGCTGCTCTTTCCTACAAAACCCCAAGGCGCTCCCCCTCCCCGAATTCTCAGTGCCTCATTAAATTGCAGAATAAATCCACAATTGAGTGCTTTATATGATCAGTAGTAGTAGTAAGCTGAGAGCATGCATTCCCCCCCCCCCACACACACACTCAGTCAAGAAAAAAAAAGTGATGATTATTTGAAATCCACCTCAAGACAAATATAAACATATTTTCTAACTCTTGGCTCATTTTTTTTTCCTTTCAAATTTCACACAGGAATCTGAAATTCAGAAAATGAACTAATGTTCAGCATAAAGGATGCTTTAACCAAAAAGAAAAAAATAAAAGCAAATATTTTTCCCAATAGATCAATTATTTTACCTTAATTCTATCTATCTGTGTTTTGTTAAAGCATTTTATGCTCTTTCATACATTAGATTGCAAGTTTGGCAACTTTTTTAAAATAAAAATTCAGACAGTGTTCTCTATTTGCAATCAGAACCACAACCTTAGTGCAATATTATATTTATTTCTTACAGTAATTTTGGTTGCCATACAAGAGTATTAAGGATTGGGGAAAAGTGCAAGTTACAGGAGCTTGATTTGTAATCAGTTGAAATAAGAGGAATTAAAGCACAAAAATTACAGCAACATAGATAACGTGAACACAAGTTGTTACACAAACTATAGCGAGAAACATATTAATATCTAGAAAAAAAAAAAGAAAAACGTAATGGAAAAATTATCAATATTTGTGGCTCATACACATAATCATCGCCAGATCAACTGGGTAATGCTTTTTAAAAACTAAGAAAAAAATCACTATTTTTATTAACTTAAGTACCACAAATAATTAACTTTTGTGATATGTAAATTCTGTAAATCAACAGTCACATCTAGTCATTTTATAATATATGAATCAAACTTAAAATGTTCTCAGACACCCAGGGAAAGGAGTCTGTGCAGTTATACACAATTTACATCTTGTAAGATTTTGGTATTGTATACACAAATATTACAGAAACTAGGCATGTAAATGCAATTTATTTAAATTACAGTATATAAACAAAAGTTGATCCTAAAACCCAGAATATCATAACGTATTTCATAGATCTCTAACAACTTGTTTTTCACTATCATACTAGCATGAAATGATAGGGTCTTCTCTCCTCCCCCCCACCCCAACACTTCCAGACTGATGAAAATACTCGGAGGCAACGTTGTATCTGTTACTATTGCTTTCTGTAGCAAAATCATCAAACAGAGCTAGAGACCAATTCATCTTGGCAGAGGTGTATTTTATTGGTAAAAGTAGGTCCTTTCAGGTCTCATTATGTTTCATTTGTAAGCCACAATGTAAAAATAAACTATTTCATTAGCTCTTTAATGTTTTAAATCTCTTTCCTACTAATTTTATAGTACCTGTTCTTTCAGTACCTGAAAAGATACGTGAGCAAGAAACACACCTGTTCAAGAAAGGGATTACCATCAACTGTAATTTACTGTGTATGTCAGCACTCATTAAACTTAAATTCAACAATAAGGTTGTGATTAAAAAGCAGCTTAAAAGTCAACTTCTACATTTTCATTTACTATCATATTTTCTAATGTATTTTCTGGCACATATTATAGAGGTAATATCAACTGTACCCAAAGAAAGAAACAAACAAACAAAAAAATGGAAAAATAAAAAGAGCATGGCATTAGTGGTTTATTTACTGAATTCTGTCATATCACCAAATGGAAGACAATGATGGCTAAATTACCATTTTTACACTTCTTAAAGTATTATTTGATGGCCTCAAGTTGCCTGTATTGACTATCTGAATGAGACTGTCATTTTCTATGATGACTATGGAAAAACGCAGTTCTCTTGAAAGTAGAATGCCTTAGTACTTGGTTTTTATTACAAGGTTACTTGGAACTTTCAAGTACAAATATAGCATAGTAACAGATGTTAAGTCAAAAGATTTGTTGTTCCATAAAGGGGGCAGGAGGCTAAATACGTTGCTTTTTATGAGTATCCAATGCGTTGGTAACTATAATCACTTTTGAAGAAATATTCATCCTCCTTTGTAGAAGTTCTAGCAAAGATAGAAAATATAACACAGCTCTGCTGGTTCAGATGCATCCAAATGAGGTTGATTTTTAAAAAGGTCAAGACTTTATAATTATTCCACAGAAATAGTATTAAACCACAAAAGTTTTTGTTGTTTTTAACTTTCTAGCACTGAAGTGGCACAAAGGCTGCCCAGTAGACCAGCCACTTATTTTCTTAAAATATTGTGCTTATAAACTATCTGTACAACTATTTAAACTTGCAGTAAAGAAAGATATTTAAAATGCTAAACTTTATGTACTCTTACTAGGGCTGTTGCAGACCTAATTAGACACTTGTTTGTGAGCAAAAATAATCACAATAAAAAAATTAGAGATAGGCTGGACCATATCAAGGACCATAGCAAGGAAAGAAAGTTCAGGTACCTTGCAGAACGTAAGAGAACCTGAAAGTATGGTAGGTAGGCAGTCTGGCCAACCTCGCGCCACTTACCCACCTGGAACATGTTGAATAGTATGTTAATAAAGACCTACAAAACTCACAGATATTAAGAGGTGTTAATTACAAGGGGAGGTCAAACATGCAGAGAGAGACTTGTTAACTTAAAAAAAAAAAAAAAAGTCAGAATAAACAAATCTGTGTGTTTCCCCTTGCTGGCTTGAAGTCTCCGGGAAAGGGCAGGCTCTGGCAGCCGGTTACGGGTGGCCGGGTCTGTGTGGAGCCCCGTCTGCCTGGTCCATCTGCCCGGTCCGTGGCAGCGCAGGTGCACCGCTCCCCGCACCTCGCCGCAGCTGCGCCAAGAAATCACGGGAGGCCGGGGCGAAGCTGCCAGCTCCCCGGTGAGTGCTCAGTCTGCTGGCCTTGTCAAGAAGCCAGTACATGTTAAAAATGACAAAAATGAGAAACTGGATACCTACCCAGTTCTCCTGGCCCTTGGCACATTTGCATTCTGAGACACTACAGACCTCTTTCCATCTTTGTATTAGCTTTTTCTACCTTTTTCTTTTTGTAACAAGCTGAAACATTTCCATTTCTACTAACAGGCCAGAGTCCCTCTCTTACTGAAAATACTGGCAACCTTCCCACTGACTTCAATGGGAACATTCATCTTTCTTTTTCTTTTCTCTTGACCTGATGTTCAAAATGGCTAAGCACTTATGAGTCACTGAATTAAACAGTATCTCTCGGGGTTCAGCATATTTGAATATCTGACTTTGAAGTCTAAAAGGTGCATCTGTACATAAACCCAAACTGTTTCTGGCTTGTAGAGTTCACATTACGCCTTAGCAGTAGTTGAGCTGGTTGAAAACTGGGGGTCTCAGGTTCAAACTAGCTTCATTTTGTTGTACCTCTAAGGGAGCATTCTTTCTTAGCGTTTATGCAACTTCTGCATCGTCTTACAGGTCAAGTCAATGGAGCATGTATTGAACTTGTTCTGCCACCTTGGAAGAGCACTAAATATAACTGCAGAAATAAAGAAATACCAAGTAAAACAGAGCAAGGTTACCTTTGAACTAATTCCAGCAGAGCAACCAGCTTCACTGCTAATAAATTACAGAGCTAAACTAGTTAAAAAACAGTAATGTCAACTTTTGTACCTGCCTTAAAATTGTGCCTCTAATACTAACAAAATGGTTTAAAAGGGTAATGAAGCATGTGTCTCTCCTCTTAAAATGAATTAAAGGTTTGGGAAGGAAACCTGTTAGGAGACTGAATGAATGTGAGGAAGCGAATATAGCGCTTTTTAAATTAAAAAAGTGAAGCGCTTGCAATTTTAAATTGAAAAAAAAAAAACTAGTATGTAATGGTTCCAGCAGAATGGCATTATCAATAGATGATAATACTTTTGAAGTTAACAATTTTCTCTCTCTCTCTCTCTCTCTCTCATATCTCCCCACAACTTTGAAATAGAATAGCCCCACTCATGTAACATGTTTAGATTTATGTTTGGGCACATAGCATACAGTCTGCATTACCTGAGTACCAGGAATTAAACATTTCCCCCCTCCCACCCCAATTTGGCTGGCACTCACAGACAGACAAGGCATTTGGGGTATTTCAGTACCAGCCCATCTCTAGTTATCAACAGAAGTTTATGAGGCAAAATAGCTATTCTTATCTGTCCAGCAGCTGTTTCAAAGCTCTTTCTATGTTCATTCTGTGCCCAACTCTAGTCACTCCAAGGTCTATCAGATCTTCCTTTTGTAGATTTGGTAAATGAGTGCCATCTATTTCATTGTCCATAAATGTTTCTTTATGTTCACCTAAGTTTAGACTTTCCAACCAATCTGCCACATCTGGTTTAGTCCACAGGTGGACAGGCTTAGTTGTAAAAGGCTTATTTGAGATTGGCTGTTGTAATATTGAGGGAGAAGGAGACCTGCTGCGCCCTGTGGTCAAGCCAAATAAGTCCCCAGAGGGGGGCTGGCTGGGTAGGCTAAATACATCAGACAGAGTTGGAGAAGGAGATGAAGCTGAAGCAGAAGCAGTCAGAGGAGCAGGCATGATGTCTTTATTAATCTCTGTAGGTGAAACCACAGGGCTTGGAGCATGCCTTGCTCCTGAGGTCCTACTGTCATAGTCTGGGGACCTGCTCTGCAGTGTGATCGGCTGGCTGGCTCCGGGGCGGACAGTGAAAGTGATTGTTGTACTTCGGGTACCTGAGACAGTACTCATGACTTCTGTGCTCCTGAAATGGCAAAGAGACGGGAGAAATTAGACACATCCGCAGCCAGCTGAAAGGTCATCCATATCAACACATGGTAAACGTGGTTTTGTAATGACACTTTTTTGCTTTTTCGTATGAGCAGTATCAGGTTAAAACTACTCAGACATCATTAAATCTCTCCCATAAAACAATCATCAATGGTAAGCCATGAATAAAAACAAAACTTCTGTTTATGAGCAGGTCGGAAAAACACTTTCCAGAGCATATTCTTCCTTTGACAGGCTACAATAAATTGACTCATAGTTACATGAGAAAAACGATGTATAATAAGCACAGAGGCCCTTTGTGTTGCCAAGGAAGCACAAACAGGAGTTGATCTTCCCTTCACTGAATGGAGGGGTGGGATCCTTCCTTTCAGCTTTGGCCTATCAGTTTTATACACTGTAAGATAATGTAGCTAATAATACTCTTGTTATGGAAACCATTTGAACCATGTTATTAACTTGGATTTCGGATACTTAAGCATCTACTTATTTGTGAATTTTAGGGTATATTTGAATTCCTATTCATTCACAGAACATGCTCAGAGCTCCTCCTATTTCCTTTTCTGTTCAGAAGGCCTTCTCACGCTTTAAAAATGAAACAGTCCTTCTGACTAGGCTTTATAAAAGGACTTTTGCATTGCTTTTTACATGGAAATTATACTTCAGTGGTTTCACTGCAAAAGTTAGGAGACAAAATTTTTGTTACTGTGCATGCCCAGAGATGCCGTAGTTGTGATCAAGCCACTGACATTTCTCTTGCTTAAAGGAAATGTGAGATTCCAAACTTGGCATGCACAAGACTTCCTGCGAGGCTAGTGCTGATGCTGAGACTGACAGGGTGGGTGAACTCTACTTTTGTCTAGTGGCTTAGAACAGATTTAGAAGCGGAAGGTCGAGATTCTAGTATGCTCAAAATGGCTAATCCCACAGCTTCGACTTCTCAGGGCGAACGCTGCCAGTTAGTGTGTGCACTTCACGATCTCCACCTGAAGCTGCCTTGAACTCCAGAGTTTTTCATTTTTAAAACTCCCTACCAACCGGAAACCTTCAGCCAACTAATTTTAGGCACTTGGAGTCTTAAGCAGGGAGCCCAGGCCTTCTCTATTAGCCCTAAAGTGATGCCAGCAGCTCCAGAAGATGATTTTTAGCAAGCTGTAGTTGTATTTCCAACCCAAACACCAAATACATTCCATATCTTGGTGCCAGGTTGTCCCCAGTCCCGACTTGTCATGCCCTGGGAAGAACTAAAGATGCCTTTGGTATGCAATGGCAAAAACCAATGCTTTTGTTAGTAATGCAGTTTCACCACCGTGCACGAAAGATCTAATGGGGACAGCAAAAGAGTGAGCGTGGTTGCATATAAAGTGCTGCTGTGGAAGCAACTGGGTCTCTGCCTGAATGACTGCTTAAATATTTTGAGTTAACAGTTGCTAAGTGAAATACCAAATATGGTTCATGCAGCAGGAGTCAGACCTACACCGGCTATCCCTGAGGTATGTCCCTCACCACTAGATAGGCTTTGCAAATCATACCGCCCCTGTCATGCCCCCTGTCCTAGGGAATTATGAAGCCGTGCTGAATCTTGCTGTGACCCCGGGAAGCAGGATTCTGTGTGTAGGGTCGCACCCTGTCTCACTGAATGGAGGTCCCAATGCAACCTAACTGTGAACTCCCACAAAAAGGTGAGTGACTTGAATTTGGTCTTCTACTTCCTGAAAGGAGTAGTGGTTAAAACTTTATAAAGATGGTGGTACACACTTCCTCATCAGCTGGTCTAACCTGCTCCCCCTAATGACGCATTGCCGAAAAGAAAAAACACAGGCAGAGAACCAGAGGCAATGCTCATGAGCTATTAACCCCTCTCTCCCATGGCAACTTTACTTCAGCCACAGCTACTCTCCAAAGCCCTCGTTATACTGAACTGGAGGCCTTTCTCAGTGTTTGCTTGGTTTGCTGCTGGCTATCATGAATCCCAGTCCCACCTGCTCCGTGTACCATGCTTGGGTCTTCAGCATGTAATTAAGGTTAGAGAAATCAAGAAGCCACAAAACTAGGCATCACATAACTTAGAGCACTGCTACACTGAGATTCAGAGCACGTTCGTATCATAGTGAGTATCTTTCAAATAAAACTCCAATACTCTGTCATTAGAAAAGCACCAAGAATAACTCCCTGGAGAATATACATGCTATTATTCACACAAACAATCCCACCGACTTCCCACAAATTGTTCCATATATTTCAATGGGAACAGGGGGATCCTTCTGAGGGTTGAAATACCAGTACTTCACTTAAAACACAGTAGGAGCAATACTTCCAGCACTTGTGTCACTGTAATTTTATAAAGAAAGGAAACACTTGGCAAGGTTTTGAGAGCTTCCCGTGATTTGTTTGGAGCTTAATGGCTCCAATTGTCTTTCAGGACGGGAGCTAAACATTCTTAAAAATAAGTCTGTGGCAAGAAACTACTAAATTCTGCTAACCACAGGGAGCAAATTATTTCTACCTACTTTAACTTAGCCTTAGGAGTCTTACATACCTTAATAAGGTATGATATCATTTTAAATCAACAAAAAAAGTGCTTTGAAAGAGCTTGGGATAATGCTCTCTTAGTGATTACAAGAAGGGAAGGAAGACTTCTGTATAAATGTGGGTCTCTCCCTATCTCTCTATTTGCAGTGAACCTTTTATTTAACTTTCTTGTATTGCAAATATCAGAAATTACAGTTTTGTATTCCTATCAATTGTGGCAATACCAAATAGATGATGAAAAACCATCCTGCATTATGCTAGACACTGGCAGATCACTTCTGTTACTTAACTGATAGCTCTGGGTTCAGTGTCCACCTCCCACTTGGTAACTTACTTTTGTGCTTCTTCTGCATATTGCTCCTTTCACAGACCCCCTGTACACCCTTGTCCTGGAAACCATTCTCACTGTTCCTTTAAACAAATTATACTAAGCCACTAACACGAACTCCCATAAAGCAAACTGTGTGCTGTCATTTTAAGCATTCCTCAGACTAGTGTTATCTAACCTCCTCAGTCCCACAGGCAGTAACACGAGGTGAGCAATGCAATACAGGCAAGATTGTACTTTGCTCTTCCTGTCAACCTGGATCACAGTAATAACTTCTTGTGGCTACAAGCAATATTGAAAGATCTGTGGGCATCTTGCTTTTTTCAAGGCATGGGTTCAGGACCACATAGTAGTAAAAGAGAACTCTGAAATTAGGATAAGAAGAATATTTGTTTTAGTTGCTGAATGAGGTTGCAACATCAGCTCAGTTTATAGACACATCAGTACTCAAGCTATTATAAATATCAACCCTTTAATGATGCCCTCATTTCAGAAAGCTCAGAGCACTTCACCAACAACAACAAACATAAAAGCGTAATCCTACAGCAACACACCTTCTCTGAGAAAGTCATTAATGCGATGGCACACTTGGGAGCACAGATATAGACTGAACCACAGATGCGTCCCCACTAGTCACTGCTGCAATGGCAGTGCTATTTAGAGCTGACTTGAAAGTAACTAGCTGGAAGATGACAGCTGATCTAATCACAGCAGTCTGGGGTCACTGCTGCCTGCAACACTATCCAGGAACCTGGGTGAGGAAGTGTGTGCAAAGCTCCATGGTGCTGTGCTTCAGCTGGCACTGGCACCAGCTCTGCCCGCATTTACGGTATGGACAGAGCCCTTCTGAAGGTCACAGCAGTCTGCCAAAACCAAAAACAGCATTTCCAATTTTTCCAGTCTAAAGCCCAAGACTAATTTTTCCCTTCTTTTTTTTTTCCTTTCCTTTTTTTCCCCCTTCTTTTACTTGCCATATCAACTCAGTGTTACATAGACTGCCATAATATGATTGTAATTCATGAAAAAATACACACCTTTGTGTAAGTCCTATCCACCTTAATGATAATTTATGATATCTACAATATGATCTGCGATGCAGATACATCCTTGACACCAAGAGTTGTCTTGGATGTCACGGTTGATCAGTATCCTGTTCAATAAGGGGGCAAGTATTTGCCAGCAGGAAAGTAGACACGTTTCTGCTATGCTGTGGATTTTTCAAATTTTTAATAAAATTTCTCAAGCCTTATTTGATCATCCGTTATACTAAACATACTAAATCTAAGTTAAACCTGCCTAAACCTAAATTGCATTTGAACTGTATAATTCAAAAGGTAAAAAGTATGATAATTATTTGAAATAAAATTTGTCTTAATAGAATCAGCATATGGTAGCAATTTATAAACATTCTCTGTTTTAAGACAGTATTGATTGCAATGCCCATTACATATTGTCTCATATTAAAATCAAAATATGTAATTCCTATGTCACAACGATGCCCTCTCCAAGTATAAAAGCCATCAACATAGCTTGGATGCAAGACATTCTTTTAAATTTTAGATTAGATTTGCAGGATCAAAGTGTACTGTTAATATCCACAGCAACTCAGTGAAAGAAGGCATGCTGCAACAGCTCCTAGGAGTAAAACTCAAAGGATGTAAAAGGATGTGAAACTCAAAGGAACTCATGCTCTTCTCATGAGAGCTGTTCTGTCCTGGAACTTGCCAAGACTTGCTGTCTCTGATAAAGCTCTTCCACTGTCTTAGAGAAAAAAAAATCTTAACAAAAAAGACAATCAATGAATATACACAGGGCTATAATGTGATATTAGGTTTTTGCAGGTTTCTAGGGACATATAAAACCAAAATTTTGTCTTTATTTCCTATAATATTTGTATTTTTGTGTTTTATTTTTAAAATTTTACGTTAGGAAAGGGAGGAAGACAGTAAATTGTCTGATTTCGGGGGGGGAGGAGTGAAAATACGGGTTGATGCGATGACTGACAGGATATAGCGCTTCTTGTAAGGTACTTTACTTTCTTGTAAGGTACTTTAGTGGGAAGAATTGAGAAATGGTTAGTGTCCGCTGCAAGCAATACTGTACCAGCTGAAGCAAAGAATAATCATTAAAGGTCTGTGGGAATCCGTTCAAAACCAACAGGTTCAATGTGGCTGGAGGAAAGAGCTGGCAACAGGCGGAAAGGGAATGGGCCCGACGGGGAGCGGGCCCGGAGGTGGCCTCGGCAGGCTGGGCAGTCTGCACCCGGAGAGGTGGAGGTGAAAACACCAGGGCAGGCTGGAAGCAGAAAGGGAAAAAACTCACCGCCTAAAATGAGGAGAGATTTAGCAGCTACAACTACAGCAGAGCCTGATTATCTAGAGGTTAGTTTGCCTTTATCTTTAACTTCACAAAAGTACCTAAAACTGCACTAATCATACCCTCCAAAAACCCTGCAGAATTTGAGCACATTTGAAAAATGAAGCTCTTTATGTAGGTGCCCAGCCTAGTTCAGGGATCCAGTCTTGGGTGCCCATGTTACGAAAGTCTTTGCTGAATACTTCTCTGATAAAAGTGGCTTTTACTTCAGTTTGAGAGTACATGCTATTCCTGGTTTTTAGAATGGCTACCATTTCTGGATTAGGGTGAGCTAATCCACATAGCACTCTGTAACAAAGTCAACACTGAAATCATTAAAATGCAGTAACAATGAGTGAGCATTAAAGAAAAAGCAAAATGTATAACACAGAATATTCTACGCTTTATGGTTGTCACTTACTTCATGGCACTTCAGCATGACCCTCTTCTGACAACAGCAGTCATGAGAGCAAATAAAAATGACAAAATGGAATGACTGAAACACTGCAGAAATTACTTACAAAGCAAGCAATCCTGTGAAACCGGCTGACAAACAATTAGCGAAATGAAATGAACCTAATGGACACAATAGTAAACTGTAAAAGCAAGGCGTTAGAATTATCCCACAAGAGATGTGTTTCATAAACTGTAAAATCCAGAGATTCCTCACAATAAACCAAAGGTAGGATCAGTCACTGTGCAGGACTCACTACCAAGTTCAGTTCTGCCTTACCTGGTTGTGGAAAAGTAGGAACTTTCCAGGTATTTATTAAAAAATAAAAATCACACATCCATAAAAACCTTTACTATAGGCAGTTTGACCTTTAAAACTATATGAGCTATATCAACACAATACAAATTATTTTTCCTAAAGGATTTAATCCTGCGTGGTTAAGCAGCCTCCACAATGCCTTATATATAATAACTCCATTTATAACAAGCATTTATCATCACGAGTAAGAAAGATGCCCAACCTGCCACAAAGGGCACTAGAGCAGTCCGCCAACACGGCCAGAAAAACATAAGCACCATTTAAAATTTAAGTTGCTTCCTCCTATGGCAAAGCTATTGATAATTTTGGTGTGCAGACAGTGAGACCAGTAACAGTTACTGTTCATTATTCCCCCTTAGTACACTGAATGGGGTGAAGTCATGGTGGAAAGACGATGTTCTCACGGGGGGCTGCGTTTCTTCTCCTGCAGAGCCACTAGGTTTATTCTGTGCTAATCACGCTGACATTATTCAGTCGCTCTTCCAGGTTGCACTGATCATTACGTTGCTAAGCAACTCCGCGGTTCGCAGACAAAGTAAGCACTAGTCTGCTAGCCTGAGAAAAACCTCGCGTTAGTCTTCTCCCTATTTCTTTTATCAGCTCCATATAAAAGCCAGGGGCTTTTTAAGTGAATTTATAGCACTGCTATATTTACACCATAATAGTCGATTCTCTTATTGCACTTCCCATGCCTTCTGTCCCACTCCTGACAACAGAGAGTCACCTTCCAAAAAACTGGTTTTCCATCCCCCTCCCCCCTTTTAGCTCTGCGTCTGGGCATATTCAAATTCAGAAATGGAAATCATGACCAAAATTCATCATTGGACTCTCAGCTCCTGGCTCCCAGAGAAAGCCATGCCCGAGCACCCGGGACCCCTTCTGTAAGGAAGGCTGGGCAGAAAGCGGAGGACGTGACACTTGCATATTATGGCCTTGGATTTAAAACCTAGATTACACACAGAAACTGGAAACAAATTTTACAGTCAAGACTGAGCCCCAAAATTTCTTAAAGCAAACGATGCCCAAGATTAGGAGTGCAATGAACCTATATTGATTAAAAAGCTGCAGTCTGGTACCTTCTGATCAAATCCTTTAGTTATGCTTTTACTTGTATAAATTAAGCAAGCACATCCTTTTGCTTCTTCCTCTTTTTCCTTCCCCTTCCATCCTCCTCTCTCCTTTCCCCCAGCTGGTCACTGCTGCTGAGAAGCAGATGGTGTCCAGCCAAATGTTTCCATGCTCTATTTGAAAATCTTTAAACTCAGTGTTTCCGTAAGAACAATGGAAAATTATAAATACACAGTATAGAATTCTTTTTAAAACAACATATGAAGAAAAAAGCAGGTCTAGGCCTTTTCTAATGTAATAATTGAGAGAGAATTGCTGCTCAGGACTATAGAATAACCTCTTCATAGTCCTCATTTATCAAAAACATACAAAAATATATTTTACGGTTTTCTGTAGCAAGCCATTATGCAACTATCTACAGTTTAATTCACCTCTAGGCTACCTTAACAGTGCAACTGCCATGACTGAACTGTAATTGTATGTCTACTAGTTGTGCAAAAATAACTTCTGGTGATATTTAGAAATGCTATCTGGGCTATAACTTCATACCTTTCACAATGAACAAATATATATTTTTAATTTTATCAGGCTGTTAGTGCTGAACGATGCGAACATAACCCAAGCGAGCCTGTGAACAGTGTTACTATTTATAACACTTTCCAAAACCTCTCTTTGGCTGAAAGATATGAACAGGCCTACTCATTTTTTATCTTCTTCCCTTTAGCAGAGCTAAAGAGTTGTTCTTTAATTCAGCAGAATTCCTGCATTCTCTAAGCTAAACCTCCCAGCTCTCTTCCAAACGCTACTAACAGAAAAGGGAGTCACAAGCTCTGCACTTGGTCGTCCTAGGTTTTAGCGTTAAAAAGAACTCTCTAAACTTTCTCTACAATATAACATATACGGGATTACTCTTGTTTCCATGACAGCTTGCTTTTCTCCAAAAAAGTCATTTAACAGTTCTTCAAAAAAAAAAAAAAAAAAAAAAAGTTTCCAGCCTTTATACCTGTTTAAGTTTCTTTTCACAAAAAAGATGCCTCTCCATTTGCTTCTACATTTGATTTTCCTCTCAGAAATGCAGCACTGTGACATATTTACAGTACCTTGTAGTTACTTGTCTCACAGTTATTTACTAATAAAACAGGAATGAAAAGGATCTCTACTGTAACCTGGAAATAACAATCAGTCTAAAACACAAACAACATGTAACATACATAACAAAGTCAGAGGTAAGATTCATATGGCTTAACAAGATGATCAAGCTTAGGTGAAACTAGTATTCTTAAAGACATAAGAAAAACAGTAGGGAATGAAATGGTCAGATTCTGCTTGTCTTGTAGATACAAGACCAGCCATATGTAGTGTAAACTTAGTCCATGATAACTGAGGATTTTATGATTGCCCAAGGTATTCTCAAATGGACACGGTTACACTGCTGTGCTAACTTTTGTTTAAAGATTGTCCTCATCAAACGGCCAGGCCAGTATGTATCTTTTTTTTTCTTGCACAGTTTACATGGTATTTGCTTTTCATGTATTAAGCCTTTTTTCTGTACAGGCTCCTCAATTTCTGCTCCATTTAGTAAGCAATCAGTGACAGGAATTCCAGAATTTTGGCATTTTCCCTCTCTCTCTTTATTCTAAAAATTCTCTATGAACCATCATACCTTCCTGTCATCAGTAACAACTTACATGTGGCAGGAAATTATATATCTACCTAACTCTGAGGCTTTTGATCACAACGCTGTGTGATCAATCTGAATGAGGTGTCATTTGCAATTAACAGAGTCACTCTCTCCATAAAACCAAATCATCTTTTTATGCATGCTTTTCAAAGGCTGGGTTATTTACCATCCAGCAGAATAATTTTGAGAAAATTTACTTAAATGGCATATTTAAAACAGCCCCAAAACTAGTGCTATTTTTGGCAAAAAAGGCATTTCTATGGAGTAGGCCACAGCAAAATATTTGCAGCATTGCAGTGAAAGACTGCTATATGTAAGGCTAAACCATTCTGTGCCACAAAAAGAAATACCTCGGGCTCTCATAAAACTAACATAAGTCACTTTTTAAAAAAAAAAAAAAAAAGTGTGGATTTCTAGATATTATATCCATATTGCATATCAATGTGACAACACAATTACTTGTGCCTTCACCTAATAGCATCTGAATATTTCACCACTGTTAATTGCTTCTGTTTTGCCAAGAGTAGCTTCTTCTTTTCTAGTAAGAGCAGCATCCAGCTGTTCTGTGTTTTGCACAGGACAATGCGGCTGCTCCTCCGCAGCAGGACATGGTGGCTCTCTGCAATTCTCTCACTTACTTTCTGTAAACTCTTTTGGAAACCAAGTCTACAAGGATGAGTTGCACTAAATTAGCAGTGATGGTGCTCTTGGTAGAAATTTACAACATCCTTCAACCTGTAAACATCATAGCCTATTCACTAAATAACCATGCACAACACAAAACAAACTGAAAACCCATAATACCCCAAATAAGGGGTAGAGATGATGAATTAACATTTTAGTAATAATATGAACAGTGCAAAGTGATTGCAGTAAATGATTAGCTGATAATCACAGATAAGTAGCTTTATACTTCATAATACTGCAGATTATCTGAGATATCTGCATGAATTAAATAATACCATGCACTGAACGTGAACTAGGTCTCAACAAAAATGGGGTTTTTTACCCATTTGTAGCCAAAATAAGTTACAGTACTGAAGAAAATTTAAATTACTGCTGCATTTTAAAATAAAAAGTAATAGAGAAAAATGTGCTACTTAAACATAAATCTAAGTATTTCACATCCAAACAACTGAATAGTTTGTGGAAACAGTCCTCAAAGTTGGAAAGGACCAAGAGCTGCCACCCACACAAAGGCAACCATTCTTGATTCAATTCCATCAAAAAAAAAAAAAAAAAAAAAGGTGATGTAGACCACAGACACACTGGTGATATAGGAACTTCTTCCCCTCTGTGAAACTGTTTGTCACAGACTATTCATTAAGCAAATATGTACAATAAAAGGTATATACTTCTTTAACATATGAAATTTGAAGGGAAAATTAGGGGACTAAATCAACCTTTTATCAGTAAATTATGTTGCTAATTACAGTTACCTCGTACTGAGACTTGCAGTTTTTGTTCCAGTAGGTGACTCCAATCCTTCCCCTGGCTTTGAGGATTTCTCTCTGTTCATTTGCTGCAGTATTGAGTTCAACTCACTAATAACATTAGCCTTTGGGCCTGAGAGAATCGGGCTTTTCACCTCCGTCACATCACCCCATAGCTTAGATGTCCTTTGGGGAACAACTTTAGCCATATTGGGCTGTGTGCTGATCGGAGGTGGGGGCGGAGCGGGAGGAGGAATAACAAAGCTGTCCACAGTTTCTTCAATTAGCGCATCTTTGTAAAGTGCATTGCTTTTGTTAATTATGGGCTTCATTTTTGGCTTAGGAGGTACTGGGGGTTTGTCCACCAGAAATGTTTGCCCATCTGCATAGACTGTACAAGTATCCAAGTTCTCACCACCTTCCGAGGACAAGGTAGAGATGCTGGACACTGTTGAGATAGTGCTGGTTGTCTCTAAGTGATGGTCACTACTACTTCGACTATCTACCTCCTCAATCCCAGAGTCAGTGACGTTATCAAAGCTTTCAGGGGGTGGCAGGAAGGAGGCAGGCAAACAGTTTGAAAGACCCACTTGTTTTTTACTGTCTAAGGAGTTGGTTGACTGGCTGGGGGTAAATGGTGCAGGTGAAGGTGTTCCATTTTTCCTTTGCTTCATCAAGTCTGTCAGAGTAGAACTGGGAGCCGAGCRGTCATCAGGGATATCAAAGCTGTTAGCGAACTCCAAGGGAGGTGGTAGGGGCTCAGTAAACATAAACTCTTCATCAATATCAACTGACGCTAAGGGTGGGGGAGGGATGCGGAATGGCAAGATGACAGGGTCATCGACAGAGCTCGCTGCGACGATGGTTTTGCAGGGAGACGCTGGTGGCTCCGGCGCAGCGGGTACACTCAGCTCACCCTCTGCATCCTCACTCCCTTTCGGTCTCTCTGGCGGGGAGTTTTCAGGGTTCGGTTCCATTTCCACTCGCTTCTCCTCTTCATCTTCAGGTGTGTCATCCGACTTTGCTGTGTCCACAGTGTGAACCATTAACAAGCCAGCTGACTTCTGCTGTGAAGTATCCACAATGTTTATCAACATGTTCTTCTTCTCCTCAGCCTTCTTTTCTTTCCCCACATCCGTTTCATACTTGTTCTCAGTCTCCTGCCTTCTCAACGGACCACGCGTATTTTGCCTAGTGACAGTAGCAGTAACAGGAAATGTCGTTTCAATATTGGGTCGCAGCTTTGTATCGATGTAAAGTGGTTTGTTAAGGTCTGCTTTACCAGCTTCTCCTTTGCCTGGAATTTGCTGTGTTTGTTCTTTCATGGCTCTGTCCCTGGCAGAGAGAGCAAGGGCTAGTGGTGAGTTTGGGTCTAATAGCTTTCCTGTGACCGGGTGAACATAGTTATCTGAGTTGGATGCATTTGTGGACTTAGCTGCCACTGTAGTGTTTTCAGTACCTTTTGTTTTGGATGAAGCATTTAATGTCCTTGAATCACTTTGATTGCTGGGTTCACTACTATTAAAAAGATTTTCAGACTCTCTCGGTGTGGGAATTGGAGATGGTGACATAAGCTGTCGAAAACCATCTTCACTACTAAACATTCCTTCATCAGTAAATTTAGATTGCCTCATACGTGGTGTTGGTGGCGTTAGCCCAATGTCCTCGTCTCCTAAGTCCGTTGAAAGGAAGGCTGGAGAATTGCGCCTTGCTTCCAGCCGCTTCTCCCGGTCCCTCACTGCTCCAGCAATGGCTGCTGCAAATGGGCTACTGACACCTAAATTATCATCAGGTCTGAGCTGCCCAGGTTGCTCTGAAGACTGAGGATCAATTTCCATGCTGCTCCCTTGGCTACTCTTCCCACTACTGCTGGTAGATGGTTCTTTCACAATGATTGTTGGAATTGGAATAGAGCAGGTCTTCTCTGGACTGTCTTCAACGTTAGACTGCTTCACCAGCATCCCCTTCCGCCGTGCTGGTTTGGCTGGCACGTAAACTGCTTTGCTTGCAATCTTCCCAACTTCAGAATATGGGTTTTCTGGCATCTGACCTCTCTTGTTCCTGAAATTTGCCTGAGATGTGACACTCCTACTGTACAAGTCCTCCGAATCCAGTGAGTAACGGTCCAGTTCTCGTCTGTAGTAAATCCCTTTGTCCCGTATCATCGTTCCCACATTTTCAGGCCTAACCAAAGAAATTTTTGAACCTGAATTCTGATTAAATGCAGGTTTAATTGTTCCATAGCTTCTTGATGCTGGGGCCTTGGGAGAGTTGTACAGAGACGGGGAAGGTGGTGGTGGTGAAGGGGGTAAGGACTGTGGTGGTGGTGGGATATCTTCAGAGGTGTCAGGCATTGAAAGACTTCTGGTAAATTTCAACATAGGAGGAGCCAAAAACTGCCGTTCTTCCTCTGTTATTCCTAAAAATCAGAAAGTATATTTAAAACATTGTCTTCCACTGGTTTCCCTCATATTTCTGTGTACAACCTGAATTGCTACAGTACATTTCACATGGCATGAAGCATATGTGAAATTATGAAAGAGCTCTTTTGGCAGATTCCTACCATAAACATTTTTTCTTGTTGAACTTCCAGAGACCTAGTTGCCAGAATTTAAAAGAATGCTACAGAATTTTAATTAAACTGCTCCTTAATGTGTAGGCAAATGTTTTGGTTTTATATATCATCAAGGTAGCTGTAGAGAAGGGCATTTTCTTTGAAAACTAGCAAGCAGGGAAGACATTCTGTGCAGAAGAGTAGCTCATGTCTGGCTCTAGCACTCTCTAAATGCATAAAATAATGCAACTTAGAAACATAATAAATTTTTAAGATACACTTGAAGCTTAGCAAAGGGACTGAGAAGATTCTTCTGGGGAAAAATAATAATGTTTTATTTAAGCAGATAGTATTATATTACAAATATGGCTTTTACCATAAATAAGTTTAAAAATATCTGTGAATTTTAGATGACCAATTTTACAGAAGCATAATGTGTTTCTAATTTGATAAACATCACGGCTAAGGAAGAGTACTACCAAGAGGAAAATAAGCCCAAGTTTG
The DNA here is from genome assembly GCF_003343005.1 of Rhea americana. Taxonomy (NCBI): domain Eukaryota; kingdom Metazoa; phylum Chordata; class Aves; order Rheiformes; family Rheidae; genus Rhea; species Rhea americana. The sequence goes on from NW_028185816.1 coordinate 7,837,566, forward strand.
GTCTATTCTTTTTCTTTCTCCTGTGCAAAATCATCTTTTGTCATCACTTGGAATGGAAAAAAAGCTGATTTTTATTCCATTTGATCAAGAAAGAATCTGTTGTAAACTACATAGCATTACAACGCTTTTGCTTCAATAACAAGCGAAAAAAAGAGAACAACATTTTGCCCTAGGTAACGCATTACAATGGACTTGAACTGATCTTTTTTCTCTCTTCTCACTGGCTTTCCTTGTTAAAGAGAACTTTCTAAAGAAAGGAATTAAATTTTAATTCAATCATATTTGCCCAATGTCATCAAGCAGAATGTGGAAATTATAGTATCTTAAATGAGTTTTTTTCTGTGAACTGTGTATAAAAATGAAGCAATCATTCACTGGGGTAAAGATGATGGAGACATAAGCTTTAAAAAAGAAGTAAAGTTACTGTATGTAATTAATGCACAAGTAGACTAGGCATGAGAAGCATTTTACCTATAGATTTTTGTCTTCTCATTGTACCCCGAGGTATACCCAGAAAAGGACCTTGAGGGCTCCCTGGTACAGTGGGCGTCATCACAGCAATACCCTGTCTCTCATACATGGACTACAAAAAAAACAAACAAAAAACCCCACAAACATTAGAGCATGCAAGTCTCTCTCTCACACGTAAATAACTCTTCTGTTATATTTTAATATCCTTCTTTCTTACTTAGAATTCTTACAGAAAATGACAAATCTGGTATATTTTTGGGGAAGAGGTGAGGAGAAAGGGAAGGTTGGATTTTATTTATATATTAATGCAAGGACAAGAGCTGTAAGTGGAGTTAGTTGCAATTATTTACCAGGCAATATGTTAAATTTCTAGCATGTTTCATGCGCTGTGAGAAAAAGCAAACATAAGCAATTGCATTTTGTTTCATTCACTTCCCAAAAACTCGCCACAGGTATTAAAGTTCACCAAGCACCAAGCCAGCTGCTGTCTTCATTTTGAAGGACAGACATACTTGTGGTCTCTTGCACAGAGCCAAAGTGTCTGGCGCAAGGTTGCACAGGAAGGCAGCGTTGCAGCTAGGAATGGAGCAAAGTCCCCTGAATCCCACTGCACTAGACCATCCTTCTTTCTTTTAGGCAATCAGAAGAATTTCTTATATCCTAGAATAGTCTCAATTCATGCTTGAAAGCCCCCTTCCATACCAAGCTGCTGAGAACATCAAAGTGCTTGTATCAGGACTGGTGCTATTGCAGACAAGTAGGCAATTAAAAAAAAGATCTAGACTGCAGGAAAAACAGTATTTTTTCCACATTCAAAGTTCTGCAGAAGCAAGTTCTGCAAATGAGGAATCCAATTTTCAGAGTTTTGGTGTTTAAATTTTTAATACATGCTATAGTATTAATGTCAATTCTTCCCTTACAAATCATCATGTATTATTTAATCAAGATATTTTATATGTCATTAGGAATAATAAAAACCTGCAGTAGGAGAAGCCTTCACATCAGTGGAAATTGTGTGGCTGCGTGAACGGAACTAGTGTACCTTATTTTCAGCAAAGTACTTTAGCTTGGGTTTAGTGTGGTACTGACACCTCCAAGTTCAGATCTTACTGGTGTCTCACTGACTCAGATTACAGGCAGAACAAGTTCACATCTGTTTGACTAACACTGAGGCAGTCATGTTGTAGCTGTGAGACTCTCAGAATAAACACAGGGATATAACGAGAAAAGGTACAGAGGGGTACCTCAGGGTATCATCATGTACGTATCTTCTGTTAAAAAGATTATTATTAGGAATACTGATGGACCATACCTTAAATTTACAAGATAATAAAAGGAGAATAAGTGCATAAGCCATTTTTCTAAAATAATTTCTCTTGTATGCCCAGCACATTGCCAAAGTGCCCCCTCAAATCAAAATTTCAGAAGCAAAAGCAGTATTTCATAGCTACCACTCACATTCATATCTGTAGCTGAGGGAAAACATCTACTAGAAGGCCTCTGTTTAATAGTTGCCACTCTTGAGTCCACGGTTGCACTGTCTGCAATTCTTGATGGCTTGGAAACTGGTACTATTTCATCCACCTTATCTGTAATATAAAAGTATTCAGTAAAATAAATATCATTTGTCCAAAAACTGAAAATCTAAGTATTGCAAGGTCAAAGGAAGAGATTTACTTTTCAAAAAAATGCAAAGAAAAAGTTTTTTTGGCATTTTAACAAGGCAATGCTTGAGCATCATAAGTCGTGCAAGCCGAGCACTTTTTATTGCTGCTACGTAACATGCATGCTTTAGTTTTAAGCCTGCATGCATTTAATGTTTACTTAGTGTGACTCGAAAAACAATCCTCTTCTTCAAACCTTCAAAATGTGAAGGGAGAATATCTATATAGAAATGGAAAGAAGACCTTTAGAAATAATGAATCCGTACAGCACTGTTTCAAATAGAGATACGCAGACTGTACTTAGTCATCAGAATTTCAGTGATATTTTGGACAATAACAACTACTCCAGAAGTGCTCTTTTATGCCTATTCTCTTCAAGTAACTACTTTCTAATCTCTTCATGTTCTCAGATTATTAAATTAGCATTATTGGTAACTGCACCATTTATTAAATGAAACTTTTATATGTGCCTTATATTTTAAGAAGGCAAAATCTGGGATAAACCTAAATGTATTTAGTTGTAGTCAGAAATAGACTGAATAGGCAAAGTCCAAATCTGAATGAGAACTTCAACATCTGGATTTGGGATTCTGATCTAACATATAACATGATGGTAAATCACAGGGAAAATTTTAATCAAGATCTTCCAAGGTTTAGAGTGTTTGTTTTAGCCCCATCACCAATTTTGATCACAAACAAGATTAATCAGTATTTAATATGTCACGGTACTCCCTCAGACTGAGGGCCTCAAAGTGCCCTCAACAATCAACTCATTGAGCCTGACAGCTCCTTTATTGCCACTCTCCTATTAGTATGAAACTAAGGCATGGAGAAACTAAAGGAGCAGCCTAAGCCTAGAGAGTAATTCAGTTTCTGAACGGGTACTAGAATCCAACTTGTATTGCACCCGGTAGGTTTCCTTATTACCCCTTTCATCACATTTTACTTTCCTAAGAAAGCATAGACTGCAGTTGGCACTGTATCAACTATTCTACAGTTGGTAATCATGTTATTTTAGTGTCTTTTTCCCTTGAAGTTTCAGCAAAGTAAGGATTCTTTACATAGCCTGTAGGTACCTATGAGAGTACACCACCATTAGAAGCGATTCCTTAGCCTGGCTCCTGGCTTTCTACAACCTAACTCAGAGCAACTGTTACTGCTCAGCAATTAGATCTCTCCCAAATATTTATTTGCTTCAGCAGACAAGTGTAAGTAAAAGTACTTCATTAGGTTACTACAGACTTAAGAAAACAGGTCTCTGGTGGCCTAAAGAGAGTGTTACTATGCAAAGTATGGGATTTGGGGATTTTGGCTTTACCTCTCAACTGGAAAGCAGCACACTCAGGGCCTGGATATGGATATGGATCGGAATAAGGCAGGCAGGAGAAGAGATTTTGACCTCTCTAGGCAGTAGATTTGGCTGAATGAAGAGTGATTTTTTTTTTTTTTTTTTTTTTAATGGGAGCAGGTGGAGCAGGAAGAACTTTTAGCCTTGTGGTTAGGAAGAAGGTTGTCCTAACTGCAGATATTTTATTGTCACAGGCATTCAAGGAGCAATCAGGAAAGGGAAGGTTGAGCAGAATCAGTAAGCTGAACACTGTCGAAAGCTGTCTCACAAGAGTAGTGATGCTTTTTCTTTTCAGTGCAAGTTAGCATTCAATGTTTTCATTGGTCTACTTTATTTTTGTGTTTTAAATCATCCAGTGGAAGGAGTAAAGGAACCATCACATGTATTCAAAAATAAAACACGCTTCAAATCACATTTCATAAGACTTTGTAATACAAACTGCGCACTTCCGAAAGAAAAATATCTGCACTTCTGCTCAGCAAAAGGCATCAGAAAGCAATGGTGTAACCATAAACATTTGAACTATACAGCAAAAATATGGCTAGACTGTAGAATCGTATTCAAGGGGACCTATCACCAGGAGCTTCAAGGGTGCAGAGATTTCACATTAAGTCTCTCCAACCCTTTTATCATCCCAGAAGACAAAAAACTGGTGTTTGGGATAGAGAGAGAAGGAAACTTGGGAAACTGAAGCACTAAGTACTCAAAATCTGTAAATAAGAAATATAAATATACCATTTAAGAATTGATCCCCTTTATTTTTAACAGACACATGTAACCATATACCCATTCAGACAACAAAAAGCTACAGGGAAAGAGTGATGAGGCTATGACAGACACTTGAAAAACATGAAAATATTTGTTCAGGGGATGAAACACACATACCCTTCAACTGCATTGATTTTGCTCGACAATACCAGAAGTCAGATCCAAATTTTGGATCTGACCAAAATATCAGTTGGTACCAATTCTTAGTATCACCTGCTACCTCCAATTGGGAAAACATTTATTCTGTCCAAGTTTATTGCACATTTCTGGACTGTAGACAGGTTCTCAGTCCTTCTTACCCTATAGCTTCTCCCATCCAAGTGGTGCTTTGTGCCTTTCCAAATCTAGTTAAAGCACTTTGAAATGGGAGAGGAGATCAGGTTAAAAGCTTAAGGTGGTTTGCAAGAAATGCTTTAGGGGTTTCTTGCATATTATTTCCAACAGCAGCACTGCTACATCTGCACAGCTTGTTCTTTTGCTCTACTGTCTTTGATCAGAATGCAAAGGTAGGCTGCAGGGTGGCTTTTTAGAACTCCAACAAAAAAATCTGAAGCTACAAAAGCAGCCAGTCTGTGGAATAAAATTAATCCTAAATGGCAGCAGCTACATGGCGGGTCCTGCAGAATACATCAAAATTTTAGCATCTGGCTGCAACTGCACCATACTTTTGAAGTGAAAGCATTGTATAAAATAAAAACATTCTCATTGTATTATCATACATGTGCTAATTAGGCCAAGAAAATTAACTGGCTGACTTGTATTTAGCTTCATTCAAACTCATCTCAAAGTAGTAAGACATAAGCATGTTGGGACAAACTTTCACTTGCCTTTGCCTTTATGAACAGATGAGGCTGTTCAACTTCACAGTACGTGTGCAAACCATATATGCACCAGAAATACATGTTCAAAAGGCAGCACATCCTGGAATAATTTGTCAGCCTTACTAAAGGATTTTTTTCCTCCAACCTTCTTGTGATCTTAAGTATTTTGCAGCATGCATTTCTTGTACCAGTGAGAGGGGAATCTCACAAGCTTGTATTGGAAATTATCTGAGGATACCTTTACAAACTGTTTTAACAAAAGAGAGAGAAAAAAGCCACAGAAAGGGTGCAGAAATTTTGCACCTGGTGTGAGGTGTGTTGACGGTGGCCAAAGCAATATCCGATGATATTCTTTAAGAGAACGTAGCTGGATTTAGGTGATAGGGAAGAAATATCCTGTACTGGAAAGAGCCTACACTTGAGGTTGACCATTCCAGCTGCATTTCATGTTAAACTGGTCATTTAGCAAAGTACAGCCACAAGTGTGCGCGCGCACACACACACACACACACACACACACACTTACAAGGGAGCAATTTGTGGCTGACTGGTAGAACAACAAAATGTTATCATATGCTTTATTTTGGTTAACTCCAGTCTCAGAGAAAGAGAGGGGAGAAAGTGAGGGCTAGGGCTCGCTGGAGGGAGAGCAAGAGAGACAGAGCACAGCTCAACTGTAAGCGCAGAAGAGGATTTTTAGGCCTACAGTTATTCACTAAGATTTGCCAGAGGAGGAATTCACTACTGTTTTGCCATACAAACTCTTCTGAACCTTTACGAAAAGTTACAAAGGGATGTTGAGAGTCAAACACAGGAGCCATGCTACACCTGTGATAATTAGTTACCACTGCTCAAGGGGCTCCTGGTAACAGCGTCCTTTCAGAGAACTGTCAGGGATACCACATGTATAAGCCAGTCTGATGCCTCTGCATGCATTTATAGCAATTTGAGTGCCACTATATTAAATTCCCCCGAGAGAGGCAGCACCAAGAGATATAAAATAATTTATTGCAAAGTGCACTTCCATCTGTCCTGTGGGTTACCAATAGCACCCAAGTTCTGCTCAAGGTGCCAGTCCTCAGGAAATGAGGTGGCCTGAAGGCACAGAAAGTAGTTGCATTTTATCAACATGTAGGTCATCTCTGATGAAAAGCTTTTAATCACAGACATAGTAGCACAGTACCCAACAGCATGTCATGACTTTTACATTCGCCAGAGGTCTGGCTGCTAGGTAAGTTGCTTTTTTTTTAATTATTTGCTTTTTTTTTCCTTAAGTAATTAATATCTGATAATTACAGGGAACAGTCTCCTCCTAACAGATTTGTTGCAGGAGGTTGTTCTTATCCCCCAAAAATACATTGCTTAGTGACTCCTGTTTCCAATCCCCAGACTCTCTCAGAGGAAAAATTATAATGCTGCCCATCAAACCACCAGATCCATCATAAAAGAAACTTTGAAAATGAGAGTCAGGTGCCTAGATAGATCTGGTGGCACATTACTATACAGGCCCCAAAAGTTATATATGAGATATGATCCTGGCAACATTACTGATTATACGACATAGCCAAGACATGTGGATTAGCTCCACCGAGGGTCTTAGAAAGTGAGCTGGTCAGACCCACAGAGGATAAGAATGATCATGGTCCAGTACAAGCTAACCCCAACACCTCAGGCTGGCATGCCAGAAACACCAGGCAAAGACTGATCGAACACAGTTTTGGAGGCGAGTATTGCCAAGACCTGTATACTTACCACCAACTCCAGAATGCTTGCTCAGAGGGGATGGGATAGTGGAGAAAGAAAACTCAAAAAACAGCTGCCTCAAGAAATGACTTGTATTTGTAAGAAAAGCAATGAAGGCCTGGCACAGAGTAAAAAAAATGCTCTTATGAAGTTAAAGTGAAAGAACAGAGGCAAATGTTCTTCAAATACCAGCAGCACACATTGTTAACAGTGCAAATATAAACTACAAAATGTTAGACTAATCTAGTCAGCCAGAATACAATGTTAGCCAATGTGGAAATGGTTGAAATCTGCCACCAATGG
>NW_028185816.1:7844699-7914069 GCF_003343005.1 Rhea americana
ACAGAGGCAAATGTTCTTCAAATACCAGCAGCACACATTGTTAACAGTGCAAATATAAACTACAAAATGTTAGACTAATCTAGTCAGCCAGAATAAAATGATAGCCAATGTGGAAATGGTTGAAATCTGCCACCAATGGCCTTATGGCTAAGAATTAAAAAAACAAGAACAAAAAAAAAAAAAAAACAAAAAAAAAAAAAAAACCAAAAAAACTAAAAATCCTATGGTGTGGTTATTTTTTCTTCCCTCCCCCTTTTGCCTGGCGTGTAGGCATGGGCAATGAGGCCCTCTCAGTTATGGCTCTCTGCAGCCGGCCACTGCGACAAGGCAGAGTGGCCTGTGGTGGTTCTCGAGAGTCACTTGTCCCTTCACCTCCTGGTAAGCACACAGTGGAGGCTGCCACTGCGTCCTCACCAGTCCATGTTGAGGCACAGGTTAACTCAACATGGGGGGTGGCTCTTTGGGAGATTCGTGTCTCAAGGACCTGTGTCCTTGGCTGTTTGAGGAAAGCTAAAATCTCTGACAGGTAGTTATGGATGGCTCTTGTGGAGGTAGCCACAATGCCTAGCTGCAGCTCCATACGGCCCATGGACTGCGACATGAGACCCATGGACTGTGCATGCTCCCTCTTGATATTTTCCAGCAGCTGCACAATCCTACTGTTGGTTTCCATCAACAGCTTCTCTCCCTCTGTTAGCTGGGGCTGCCCTCTCCAACCCCGATCCCTAGTGACAGGCTCAACACCGCGGTTCTCTTCATTCATTTCATCATTTCCCTCCTCCTCCTCAGGAGAGTCACTTTCAAACTGAGGAGTCCTACTGAGTGACTGATCCCCAGGAGACTGTATGTCCATGGTACACTCCGGAGTCCGCGCTGGTGTTTGAAATCCCTCAAAATCTTCCCCAACGTTGCTGTGTGTTTCAGACGAGGACAATGGCCACTGCCAGCTCTCTGTGGTCCTGGCCGGCGAGTCTTCATCAGAGGCAGGCACCGAGGATTCCTGTTCTTCTGCCGGCGTGGATGGTGAGCTCCCTCTGTGACGGCCAGCTTGCCCCGAGGATCCAGGAACCTCCCCATCTTGTTCCCCAGTGACATCTGGCAATCAAATAGAGGAGCAACAACCACTGTATCTGAGGCCAGGTAGATGGAGGTATCTACATGCATTGGACAACACATAGAAAGAAGCCAGTTGGGAAGCCAGAGTGTATGTGTTTGGGCAAACAGAAGGTGGACTAAAGTTTAGTGACTGAATTGGGCACGTGGCAGTTGAAGTTATTAACCGGTCTTTTTTATAAAAATGCACACTGTCCTGTACCCATAACACACACAGCCATGCTGCATCCCAAGGCAGGAACTACCAATTCACCTCATTGTGACTGTGACAGGAAATGTCAGTGAACCTATCAAGAAGCTCACCTATGCACTGCAGTGGTGTCAGTCAGACATCCCTGGGACGAGCTCAGGGCCAAGTGTCCAGTGGAGCTTCCTGTGGTGCCAGATGTGCTCCACCACTGGCCTGAGTGGCAGCCCTTTGTTGTTCTGCAGCTCTGCTGGCTATCTTCTCTTTTGTCCGACGTCTCATGTCACCCCCACCCCCAGTGTTTTCTCTCCCAAATCACTGCTGCAGAGCAATGGTGGCTGTCCACAGCACTCATCCTGTGAGCAATGCCCTTCCCAACACTGGCACAATTTTTCTTGTTGTTCTCTCCAAACTAGTAATGCTTTCTGAGGGCATTGCTCACCAGGATATCATGGCTTCTGAAAATACACTTCGTTTTGCCCTTCCCTGGCTACCTCTTCCCTTGCCTGAGGGCATATAGTGGAAATGTGGGTGCAAGTGCTTCCCTGTGACAGCTTAGTGTGCAAAGAGGCATGTTATTAATGAGGAGGATATTACATATGTGCTTACTCTAAATCCTCCCCTATATAAAATGCACTCCCAAAGGCTGGAAATGGCTAAGCTTTTTGCACCCACAGCAATCATCGGCTCATACTGGAGCATGATTTGCCCAGCACCATGCTTGATTACATGAATCAGTGGCCGTAACGCTCACCCTTTCCAGACTTGAATTAAAAAAATGAGTCCGCCTTGTTTTTCGGGGGGACAATTTGGTCATCAGAAATTAATCTGGGGTGGTCCAGCTAAAATGTGCAATACTGTAGCCTGCATTGCTAACTCTCAGGCAAGGGATACATGAGAGAGGTGCTGTTGTCAGTGAGACTATTATCTGAACAACAGTTGACTGTCACTACCTGGCTGTCTGTGTTATTTGTGCTATAGTGTTCTGAATGCCAGGTCAGTAACATAGCTACTCTCTGGCACCCCAGTCTTGAAAAATGTTGTTTTTAAGGATTAATTTCTGCTCTTTGAAAATACTTATATGCTGCTCCTAAGAACTGTATTTGAACTACTGAGCTTATATCTGGAAGGTACTGCTGAGTTTAGGCAAAAATGATACTTTTTCTAGTTTTATTTATGAATCAGAGGGTTTTTTTTTTTGATTTTATATATTAGTTTAAAGCTGCTTCTGATAGACCCAAAGATCCCTCTTCCTATGTATTAGTCCTTGTCTACCCTAATTCTAATATGGCACTTGTTATTTCTATACCTAAGTGCCTCCAATATTACACTGCTCTGAAAGGGATTCTCTCTCGTTTAATTATGATTTTTTTAATGCTAAAATCATGGATACTACTTGTGCATTTAGCATGTTCACTACTTCAAAGTATTCACATTCAAAGTATTCACATTCTGTCTGTGTCTAGCCGGACTGTCCAGTTGCATGTTTTATGGAAAGTGAGGATGAGATTGTATTTGTAAAAAGGCATGAGTTCCTTATGAAAATGAATTTTAGGGACAAACTGTCATGCAATCATTGGCTCTTCCACTCCATGGAGATTTGAAAGGGACTGTATATCAACCTAACTGCAATAACTGCTTCTTCCTTGCAATTCTTCCTCCCTTTGCCTTTTGAATACAGCCATAGCTGCAATCCTTCATTAACAAATCTCTCTTAGCAACTATTGTGTAGGATCATGAAATTAAGTTTCAGCATTTCCCTATCTGAGTACACATGAAAAAAAATCCCCCAAAACAGGGGACCTATTTTTACCACACATAGCAAACACACATTTCAGTTAAATTCTATGGAATCAGAGAAGGATAAGGGCTTATATATATTCATTCTGGTAGAGCCACTGGTCATACAAAAAGTCTTTGTAATTCTTTTGACATGTCATCAGAAAATTCTCTGTATTTGAAAACTCCATTTTCCTGACAAATGTTCAAAACAGAGCTCATCTAGCAATGGTAAGTAATAGAACCAAACTAAATTAAAAGTCAAAAACTGAAACAAAACAAAATGAAAAACTCCAGACCCCGCATTAATTTATGAATATTTCTGTAAATAGTATCACTGAGTTTAGTTTGTTGAGATTCAGGGGCATCATATCACTTTTGTTATTTGTGCTTGTTTACACACTTGCCAGAGGCTTGTGGAAGTATGTTGCTCTGAAAAAAATGTAATAAATTTTTGCAGAAATTCTTCATTCTCTAAGCAAATTTATCATTTGCCAAGCTCCTAATCAATATTTTCAGCCCTGATCAAAGAGCTGAAAGAACAGCATCTGGCACATGTGACCAATGACACAAATGACAAATAGTCTTAGCAAACAGTCTGTGAAAACCAATGGGCAGAAAGTTAATTGTGGAAACTACTGGCGAATACTTATGAATAATGAATACATTCACAGGTATTGGGATAGGTTTGTTAACTCGTCTACTAATGAAAAGGAGGTATATTCATTAACTGGTATTATTCATAATGAAATGCTCAACAATTCTAGTAACTCTGGCTTATGGAAACTTTTTGAAGCATTGACATGGGCATGGGAAAAGCAAGGGTGCACTACAGGTATGGCCTTACACGAGCTTTCATTCGCTGCAGAGCAATCATGGGAACTCTGCCTCAAGGTCAATGGCTGACACCACAGTGATGATGTGTCAGTCTCTGCCCAATAAATCCATTCCTTGATGACCAAAAGTCGCCCTAAATTCAGACCACATCTTGTTTAGATGATGGCACCAGCTGCTAGGTTGGTGCTGTGGAAAAGGTGTGCCAGTTACAGTAGGGGCACTGGAAAACTTGGTTTGGTAAGAAACTATTTTCATCAGCCAGAGAACAGATGAGCTGATTTGCAAGGCCACTCTGGCAGCTGCAAACAGCAGCATTAAAGCTAGCTGAAACAGTTATATGAACTAGCTGTTTTTAACCTCATTTCTGCGGCAAAGGGGCGACTTCTTAAAAAAAAAAAAAAAAAAAGAAGAAGAAAAGGCATTAAGAATGCCAAGCCAAAATTGGCTGTAGACCAAGCTATATATCAACACAGTTGATTTTAGTTGGTTGTTAACTGGCTTTAAAAACTCTCTTTTTAAACCAAGTTTTAAATACAGTGGGTACAAAGAAGCACAGCTAGCTTCCTTCGGTGTGAAGCAAAGGGAAGAGGTCAGATTCTCTCATCTTTCTAGTTGTTTCCACCTTATACACCATTCCTACATGCAGCAGCTTGCTCACAGCGATATATACAACCTGCATGCAAAATAGGTCACTTGTGTCTTTTTATATATACCCTTATATTTATACCTAATGACATCAGCCAACAAACTCTGGCGGTCTCCAAAGTCATGACTTCGTGTTCCTGACCTCATGTCCCTTGCTCTGACAGGGCATGATTCCCAAATGCTCCCCAAATGACCAAATAAGTGAACCAGAAGGGAGCATGCATATGGGCTAAGGGAAACAAACATCTGGAAGTCAGTGACCCACTTCACTGAGTACTATGCAGCTATTTTCAAAAGTCCGATGGGACTCGCAGGTCTCTAAAGACTGCGTTCTCATTTACCTCGCTCTATTACACTTTTTTTTTTTTTTTTTTAAAAAAGTGAGATCTGTTAGTGAAGTGGTCGATGTGACAGCTATCCTCCTTTCTTTCCTGTTGTCAGACAAGTCCTCTGTTTCTGCAGCAAAGGCTGTAGCTGGCTGCCTGTATGGGTGTTTGTGTTGGGCTGACACAGAGCTTTGCCGGATGTGGCAGATCAGTGTTGGAATTTCTTCTGGCGACCACAGCAGAACTGTTGTGTCTTTTGTGCCCGTGTGGGGGATTTGTGGTTTGCCCACTGCTGTCCTGAAGACTGTGACTGGAAGCCAGGATTATGCCACGTTCATGAATATGTACATCATTTTGGAGCACTGCTATGCCGTGCTGTCTCCTCATACCGTGACATTCATTATCACATCTCTTTGGCAACAGTCCTTCAAGTTTGTCATCGGCCATGCTTAGGAGTCTATAAATTATTGACAGCGCTTTACCCAGAGAACTGAACGGTCAATTCAGCCATAGGGATAGAGGACCAAGACAGAGGCCAAGAACAGAGCACAGGCTACAGGGGGCTTTGGGTAGAGACAAACTTTAGAGACATCAGAGGTATTTCTTTAACTTTTGTTCACTGAAGAACATTCGAGACTTATGCCTGTGTTGTGCCTTACCTGCCACTTGGACTGGCAGTTGATCCCTCCCCTGAGATGTGCTGCTCTTTAAGAATCCCTCCTTTTGAAATCCCACCATTTCTGTTTCACCTCTGCTACTGGATCGTTGCCTTTTCCATTATCTTTCCTTTTCAGATTGCCCACCAGTGGAGCTGGACTTGAGGGGTGGGGTACCGTCTTCCTGCTGACAGGTAGGTGGAGATGTTCCTTGGCCACAACAAATGGGCCAGGAGCTCAACAACAGCGGTACCACAGTTGGGGAGCTTCCTGGGACCTGCCTCTGCTGCTCTGGACCTGGGCCTCTGCCTGTATCTGCATCATGCCTCCTGTGGTGGGTGCATTTTTCAAACTGCTTAGGTACCAAGGTGATAGATGCCTTGTAAATACCTAAGATAGATACAGACAGAAACTGTACCAGGCACAATCAGTTATGCAAAACTTAATACAATGCCAATTGCACCTATATGCTGTAGTATCACCCACCTTGTCTAGCATCTGCAGTCAATCACAGTCAAATATTTGCACATGCATTTTTCCTTTTGAAAAGTGATGGGAACACAGTACATTCATTCTTCCTTGCTGCCAAAAGGTCTAGGAGCTTAGCCCTCAATGTTAGCTGCTGCACATGCTTTGTTCCATTGCCTGCCCTAGCGTGACGTTTGCAAGTTTAGTTTAAGTTCTTTCATTTGCTGATATAATTTGTGTTTGTCAATAATCTGCAAAAATCATTTATATAAGCAATACTAAAATTACCAGGGTAGTATCTATGTGTGATTATGCATAGAGATTTACTAAAACTACATAAAAATATGACTTTGATGCTGCTTCTGTCTCAAGATTTTTTTTTTGTAATTTTATGTATAAGTGGATTGTTTTAGCACAAAGATTAGAAGCTAATTTGAGCATAATTGATATCGATCTTTACAAATTTGCATGAGTGAATGAAGGTAACCATCTAACAGAAGTAGGTGGTAGGAAGTAAGTAGGAAGACTTACTTCCATTGTACTCCTTTGGGATCTTTGTCCAGCTTCCCATACAGAGGCAAAAGACCTTGTCCTGCTTAGTTTGTGAAAGAATGGCTGGGAAGCAACTTGATAATATACCTCAGGGCAAAAGTCTCCGTGCATGAGGAACTATTTTAAAGGACAATTCGAGCAAATGCTATGTATGGGAATCTAGATGAAGTTTTCAAAATTCTAGAAGAGCACTGAGAGGGGTAGTAGCAAGAAGAACTAACTGACTTCAAAAGAAAGCTTGATCGGACTACAGAAGATGGTGTTGCTTGTGATAAAAGCAATTCAACTCGACAAATAGATCTCTAATATCTTGAGGAAAAGCAGGTGACTCCTATTTGTATATCATTGTTTTACCTGCTGAAGACTAATGCTTTTGTTAGCTAGTCAAACATGAATAGACATATAAAAATTAATCAAAGATCAAAAGTAGGTAAGGTATAACTACATCTAATACTGCTAGTAATTTAAAAACAAAACTTAGCTAAAGCATTGTTTCAGACTAAGAATTTTAAAGGTTAAGATTTAAATTCATATTTGTTGTTTATGATCATATTTAGAGGTAAGAAACAAAAAGCTGAGCCTACAATAATATCATGTAATGTTATAGTTAAAAAAATACATAGAAATGGAATGATTCTGAGTTTTCATTTACAAGATTAGGCTAATCTTCACAAATCTGCCACCACATCTTAATCTGGAATTAACTTGTTCCAGCCCAACCCCAAATAAGCAGTTTGCAGGACTGTGTTTAAATCACAGTGCCAAAATCATATATTTACCATCCTGTAAACAACAGGCAGAGATTATTACTTTAGCAGTTAGCATAAGGAGGAAATAACAAAAGTGCTTTCCAATACAGTAAAAGCAGAAGCCATTTGAAAAACCTTCCGTTCATAAAAATATAGTAAAAATACGAGTGTATATCTGGGACATTGTAAGCTATACAAAGTGCACTAAAATCAAAAAAAAAAAAAAAAAGGAAAAATATATAAAATAAATCAGTAAAACATAAAAGCTGTTTAGTGACAAATTAAGCATTTAACATCTAATATCTATAAATATCATTACATGATTTATATGAATGATCTGTATGTATTCACAATAAGGAAGAATCAAAACTTTCTCATAGGAAAGTCTTATTTGTGTTTCTAGGGTTGAAAATATCTTCACATCAGTACATATAAGTCACATTTACATATCATAATCACACCATCAAAAGATAATTTTAAGGAAGGTAGAAAACTGGCATGTTCAAATTCTTGCTACAGATGCAATTTTCAAGTACCAGCTCTTTAACAGTATGTTCAATTACGAAATAATTATACAGGTATTTAAAATGCACCTGCAATCCTGAAGCCTTACAATTCAGCCTACCTTGAAAGAGGAATGGTCATTGTTTAACACTGGTTTCTGTTTAAGAACAAAAACAAAGCAGAGAATATAGTCAATACCCACTCCTATCCTGCAAGCCAGGTGGAATTTAAGTGGCAGTTTGATGTTCTGTTTAAGAGACAGCATTTGAAAATTGGGTCTAGTCACAAAAGCAACACAATTAACCAAAACAAACCAAAAAGAAGAGGGGAATGACCTAGAACACTTGCAACCGTCTCTGTTCTGACACTTACTCTCACACTTCACACCGAGGGGAAAAAACAAGCAAACTATGATGAATTATCTAAAAACATTTATTTTTAATTATGTAAGAAGTTAATTAACATGGATATATGAACATCTGAAGGGGAAAAAAAGCGAAATAGCAGCAAAGGGAGTTTTGAGATGAGGGAGATAACACCTTCATCTCCCTGGCTCCTGAAAAAGAGAGAGAACACATTAAAAGTGTTGAAAAGTCTTCCATTGACCTAATTGTACCATGTTGGGGAAAACATGCAATTTTTACTGTTCCTCAAGCATTCATGATTTTGAATATGTTGTTTGATATTCAATTAATAATATCTGAGTATAACCAGTGACACTCACATATGCCAACGTATTTCGCTCATCTGGCTCCAAATGCTACAAAACCACGTTTCCCTTAACACTTACAATTCCTTTTCCAACTTCTTTTATACTATTGTCTTGTTTGGCTGTTGTAGAAAGGCCTTTGAAAACCTTTTCAATTACTGTCCTGTAGTAAAGAAAAACAAGTATCATGAAAGGGCACTTCATATTTGAGAATAATCTGCTAAACTTGGAATAATACTAGAGTAAATGAGAATACCCACACAGAGCCTCAGCTGACTTCTGCTCAGTGCTTTCTGAATGTCAGAGCTGCCCTCCTTGAGCAATATAAACTTGACTTTGAAAAAGTGTTCAATACTGAGAGTTACCTGCTAATTTAAGAATCTATGCCCAAAGTTGCTAAAAATAAGCCCATCTCCAGCTAGGTGCCAACTTTTTTCAGTGGAAAACAGGATTAGCATTTTTCTCCTTGAAAAAAGGAGCTTTTAATACTTCTCTGTTTGAATGTATTTTAAAAATGTGGTCTAAAACCTATACCTTCTTACACTGGTGAGAGCTGCCCACAGTTTGACTGTAAGTCATAAAACCTGTACCTTGCTACATCAATACAAAAATGGGGCCCAAATTTTGTCATAATCAAAATTCCTCCCAGAGTCACTGCTTCATGTTGTGAAAATGACAACTTGATGACAACCTTTATCTTATTACTACATTGCTATCTCATTAGAATTTCAAATATGTAATGCAAATCAATTACTTACAAGGACACCTTTCAAGAATTCTTCATTAAGCCTGATGCCTTTTGCTCTCATCTTCTAAAATACAGTGTCTGGTGAAGATCAGAAAACCTTCTTCCTACATACAAGCACTGCTGGTACCGGAAACTATCAAAGGAGTCGAAGTTGTGTATGCTGTAAGAGTTGCCTTGACGGTACTTCCACTGTTTCCTGCAGACAAATCTCCATCATCAACTCCAGCATATTGAAATACAAAAATGATTTTTGAACCCAGCCGTCTCTGTGAGTGGTTTCTTCAAATATAACATTAACACTTTAAGCTAAACCACTGTTTGGCATTCATTTATATGTATTTGCTCTGCAATTTCATTGTTTCAGATGCCATTAGGCACTGCCACCTTTGAAACAATGGACAACAGAAATGGGATGAAGTGTGAATGCTTATTGGAGACAGAGCTAATAATATTTCTTCTGAATGCCATCAACTGATATTTTTCTTTTAAACTGCTGCTAAAACTTGATGCCAGGTAACAATATTCTATGATGTCGATGATTTCACAGTTACTCCGCATCTGAGAGGTGGTACTAGCATCCAGACTATTCAAAGGAGGGGAAAATCCTACATCTATATTTGATAGATACTTTTGCCCACATCAAAACCCGAAGATAAGTATCAACACAAATACAGGGATTATTTTACTTTGAGTATTTAAAACAAACAAAAAAATCCCACAGCTCAGAACCGATATTTCTCTTCTTAAAAGATCTTAATAAAATTTTTACCTTACTTTTTAAGTTAAGCACTTTGTCCACTTAGGCTTTTCATACTTGTCCACAGTATTAACCCAGCACTGATTTGTCCAGATTCACTGAAAATCCCAAATTACTCAATAAATCAAGTCCACTTCCTGGCAGTAAAAGCTTGGGAGTATGAACCTTTTGAGTCCTGTATCTAGACATTTACAGATCTTAGTTTATGGATCTCCTCCTTAAGAAATCATATCATTATAAAGTTATCCATCCACACAAAATTATCCATAAACAAGTTAAAATAAAAACTGAAAGAAAAACTCTTCAAACACAAGATTTTCACAAGCCACACAAGCTTTCTATGATCAGAGTTAAAATTATTATTTTAAAATATTAATTTTGAAACTCTAATGATAGCTATTTTCTACAGTGGTGATGAAAATTATGACTGAAACAAATGCATCAGGAGTTTCATGCATTTTAATGTCTTATTTTTAGAGTATTTTCAAATCTTTATTTTAATTTGCTGCATGAATATTTTGATTATTCTTCAGTATTAACGGGATAACTACACATTACCTAGTATTATATTGTAGGTGCTCTCTCAAAAAAAATTGCTACAACAACTAATGGTTAGTTTATGTGCCGCAAGTCACAGAAGGAAAAAAAAAAAAAAAAGGAAAAGAAAAGAAAAGAAGGCCTTTTCCTCCAATCCCAACACCCCACAAAAGCCAGAAATTAGTTTTACTATTAAAAAGCATCCCCTCCAAACATGCATTTTGAAGTTGGGTGCTCTCCCTCTGATACAGAAAAAGTCAGTGGCATAGATGAAGTATAGTCTATATTTTAGTAATTTCTGCTATGAAACTACAGTAAAACCATAACGCTGCCTAGTTCATATTGCTGTGAACTTTTTGTGACTAAAGATTTTACTGCTTGTCTGTACTATTTAGGCACAAATATGATGTTAAATCTTATATCCTAAAGAGAAAAATGCTGCCTTATGCTCTTCCCTTCTGCTATCCCCCCAGCCAAGAAGAACCTGCACACCAAAAGACAACCAACAAAACCAGTCAAACAAAACCACAAAACCCGTATTTTCCTCATAATGCCTCTCTCGCCTATAACCCAGAAAACTCTTCTTGGCTAACAGAAAACTCTACAATAACAATGCAAACATTTTTGATATGCTGCCCAAACATATTTTTCAGAAGAATACAAGAAGCAATGGGGTTTACTCTATCATAGTCTCCAAACGGAGAGAAAATATCACTAGCAGGAACCTCTAGTCAGGAAAGAAGGTCAGGAAAGAAGAGAAAAATAAAGAGGAGAAAATAACTAATCAGTCTGGTTTTGCACTAGAACGATGCAACCAAAGACTTCACTGCAGAGAGAAGCCACTGCCTACAACTTCCTTTCCTTTCAGCGACACTCGACTTCCACGAGCAGGACGTGAACTGTCCTGCTGGCTCTCACCCAGGGCCCAGCGGGGTTTGGGGCTTGTCCTTGGGCTAGATGCCATGAAAACAGGTACAGCGACACAGGCCCTGCTCAAGAGAGCTCACAATCTAAGAAAGCAAAATGACATACAAGAGTACGGAAAAAATACAGCTAAACACAAATAAAATTTGTATACATATATATATACAGTTACACTTATAAAAACTACCAGAACAGTATAACTATTTCTACCTGCCCCTCCACCTAGCCATCGCTACTTAGATGATAACTTTATAGGGACCACGGTGAAGGTGGGTCTTAAGGAGAGATTTCAAGGAGAAGGTAGCGGCCTTATGAATCAGTCCAGGGAGGGCTTTCCATGCATACGGGACAGTGTGGAAGATGTTATACCGAAAACTTAAAATTGTGCAGAGCAGCATTTCTCCAGGGCAAAAATTCAAGGTGTTGTGTGCAAGATCCCTACTTCTGAGACAGAGACAGTGTGGTTATGTGAGGAACATCTGGCCATTAAACAGACAAGCGAGTCACTAATGTAGGACTACACTGAGGCTATGTTACTTGCCACATAGTCTCCGTGGCCACCAGTTAGCACAGTAACTGCGAGGAGATGGTATGGAAGGATTTTCGAAAGAGTTGGATACAAGGAAGGAAAAAAAAGGTAAGATGAAGGAAGGGAGACAAAAGGAAGAAATGGGGGGAATATTTTTGAATGTAGTCTTCTGCTTTAGTTCTTAGTGTGTTTGCAATTGATTAACTAAATAACTAAAAAACATATACAATAACTAATGTACATTTGACACCATAAAATAAACTGGACCATATGTCAACATTTACAATTATGTTATTATCCTTCACTATGGAAAGGTGAGAAACAGGTTAAACAAGAGACAAAATGCTTCCCCTTACCCTTCTTCTTCCGTACTGAAGCTTGGAAATAGAAAGGGAATGAACTGTGAATCAATTCTGAAGGTAATTTTTAATGCTAAATCCTTGTCTGTTATTTTGAACATAAACATTTTTCTTCTGTCTCTAAGAAGTCAGTCTCTCCCTGCTAACCTGTACTGTGCATGTATCTATCCACCACTGAAGATAAACAGCTTGGCATAAGCCCAGGCTTTATACCTTGACTATAGGAAATCGCTCCACTGTAGAGATGACTTACACAATTTCTAAATTCTTTAAAAAATGTAGTAATTTGGGCAACTTATTGATGCTAGGGCACTGAAATGGATAATGATGGTAGGGCAATTTCATGCCTTTGCAGATCAAAATGGAAAGGGACTGTTAACACATTATCTGCCATATTTTGTGTTAACTCATTTGAAAGAGAATGACTAGGATGGTCTGATATAGCACTTAATATTATGGAGAATAGAGCAGCTGAAAGTATGTGAATAAAACCACAAATACAGTTCAGAGCCAGGCCAAAAGAAGTGACTGGAAAGACTGCAAGATGCATATTTTTTTAAAAAAATTAGTATTATTTAGCTCATCTAGGAGAAATGAAAAAAATAAGAAAATAATAATTTTCTCTAAGAGAAAATGTATAGGGAATTTCTATTTATCTTCTTCTTATACTACATAACAAGGGACACTCAATAAAATTAAAAATATCACATTTAGAACCAATAAAAAGGAAATACATTTGTACACAGCACATGATTAGTCTGTGGTATTCTTTGCCACGAGACATTATTGAGACTATGAATTTCTTCAATTCCGAAAAGATTACACATATATCAATGAGAACATCCACAGTGTTCATCTAAAAACACCTCCTATTTATTTTATAYATACATTTTATGAAACAAATGCATATTAATTAAATAAAATAGTTTAACAGATAGAAAAAAAGTGTGGCTGTTCTCATAGTTTATACAGATGTCCAATATATACACATATACATATATAGATATATAAATTGTATGTATATATATATGCACACACACACAATCTGTGTTTTGTGTCAGAAGACAACTTTTAACTTGTGCTAGTGAGAAAATTTTCTCTTTGGGAGCTTGTTCAATTGATGTGCAATTTAAGAATTACTGTTTCTTCTCATACTAGACTCTTTACATGACAAATATTAAAACAGGTAGACTACCGATGTTATTTATAATAGTAGTCGTATYGTTTGCTAGGGTGGCAAATGTTCAGCATATCATGGAACTGGCATTTACAGGCCTGTTTAGGAAAAGGAAAAAATTTTGCCATGCTCTAGTATTACTACAGCTTTATTAGAGGACATATACTTCTGGAGCAGGCTTTTGGTACTCAAGCACTAGTCTTCAGCACAGTAAAGTCTTGCCATCGTACCATTTGCCCCATCTGGATAAAGATAAGGAGCAGGAACATGCTTAAGGACTCAAGGACATCCCATGGCTGCTAGTCACAAGAGCGGCAATGGTTCCTGGGAGCTGGCGAGAACAAGGAGCAGACCAGGTACTATGCTGTGAACGAGGGGGAGAGTAAACCAAGCTACGACGCTCTTCATTGCAGAGGTAGCTTTACTATTATTAAGCTATTTTTCCCTAGAAAAGAGTGTTGCTCCTCTCTCCTTTAAGAATGGTATCTACTACGTAGGACTGAAAAGTAAGAGAAATACAAGAATGTCCTCAGGGACTTATGGAAGGGGAAAATGAAGGGGGAAAAAAATGGTGCCTAAGTTTTTCCCTCCTTCCCGGGCCCTTTAGAACTGTTTGTTGATGAACCACCAAGACTCTTTGCATTCCATAAAAGGAAAACAAATCAAAACACCCCAAACTAAAAAATGGGGCATGGGAGAAAATTCTACATTCTAATCCTGGAAGAAAAATGTGGAGCTTTCATAAACCGTAGAAACCGTTAGTCAGGCTACTAAAGTTCACAGCACAAAATAATCAAATTTTATGAGATCTATTAGATCTAAATAATCAGAATGCTTCCTTTAGGTCTTCCTGTGGTTGTTAGACCATGCAGAAGACAGTAAGTAACCTGTTCAGCACCCCTTCCTTGGTTAGACTTCCCACTGCAGCTATGTGAGTTTTGACTCACTAAAGGATGGATGGGGTCCATCTGCTCCAGAAAACATCGATATCTAGGGGAAAAAGTGGCCATTTATCCACAAAGCTTTGACTCCTTCCAGTTGGCCTTCATATGAGTCTATGTCAAAAACTAAAATTATTACAAAATATAAGTATTTAGATCAATGTAGGATTACAGTGGTGGGGAAAAGAGCTTTGCTGTACGATAGACTGTATTATTCTGCAGTGATACAGTTTGTTTTTATACCCAACATCACTTACTGAACACTTTATTCTAGTGGAATAGCCATATATGAATATGCATTGGGTTTTTGCCATTGCATATATGGTCCCATTCATAACATATTTGTTAGTCTAGCTGAAGAAAAACTGTCTTCTAATGACCTAGCAGATTAACACCAAAAAGAAAAGAACTATTACTTCATTTACTTCTATAAAATAAATCAAAATTCCTGAAGAATTATCAATATCTAGAATGCAGATGATCACACAAAGGAATCTATAATCAAGTTTCTTAAAATTAGCAAAAAAAAAGAATTCTCAATACTTTTATATTACCAATAGTAAGAAGCATTATGTTTAGATCATGCACAGAAGTCAAAGTGATATCATAATATGCACTTTTTCAGATCACGGAGTCTAAAGAAAACAAGTTGAAGTTGAAGCTGCTTTAACACTGTCAGCTTTTTAACAACAGCTTCTGGTAGCTTACCTTTATCCACTAATGAGAGGCCACAGAAATTTAAAATAAAACAATATTAGATGAACTGAAAATTTAGAAAGCAAAGCTAATAAAATATGGTACGGCATTACTTCTTAGAAGATGTGCCAAACTTTGATGATGCACAAAAAAGTATTAACATTCTCTTGCACAGCAGTAAAGGCACAAGTTAAAAAAAATTACTCATGCAAATCATGCATATTTGAACTCTCCAAAGATGCAGCATTCTTAAAACCTTTTCTGTTCTAGTTGGTGTATGCAGAGCAGTTCCCTTTAATCAATTTAACATATATTTATATTTTAAAATTTCCACTATYCCAGCATGCTTGTCAAAAAACACTTTCTTACCAAGCTCTTCAAGCTCTGAGGTCATTGACTTAGACCGCAAGGTCAGTGCAGTGGTTGGAGCTCTCTTAGGAGGTGGTGGGGCTTTGCATTAAACAGAAGGATATAAAATACAAGTAAATACATATCTCAAACACTATATGTTTGCAAACACAAATTCATATTTGGTCAAAAGACTATGTCACACTAAATAATTAAGGTAATATTAAATACATACATGCAGAGGAAAAAAACCTCAGCTGCTTTTCATTGAATTTCCGCACTATTCTACTTTTAGCGTAGGTTGTTTGACACATCAGTAGGCTTTTATGTAACAGGATACATAAAAACATTTAAAGCTAAATAATTCTGCACTTCTATTTTTCACTAGGAAAAAGGCCTTCTAGAGAAAGCACCTCACAGCACTTATGCCCCTCCTGCTAAGAAGTGTACAGAGCTAAAAATCTCTTGGAAATCAGCTAAGTCTCTGCCAGATTAATCTCATCGTTGAAGAAACTTTGCCTGCTGTTAAATCTGGGAAAGATAAGAAGATTCAAACTGATCTTCATAGTCATGGTGAGCCTTAGGAAAATAGGTGATCCTCAGAATAAATAACACTTAAAGTTGATCTTAAAATATCAAGGCAATCATTGAGCATTGAATCTAAAATTCAGCATGTTTCTTGGGTGTCCTGATGTACAATATTTCCTGCGAGCTTCAAAGATAGCCAAGCCAGACAATATGTTACTGGAGGTAACATTTCTGGAGGCAGAAATATGAGTAACACCAAAAAAGAATCCACTTGTCCTTAAGCCAATGTTGGTAGGAAAACAAGGTTTCCAGGAAGCAGAAGTTGCTGGAACACCAGGAAAAATTCAGAAGTATTTTGGTCAATATTATACATCAGCATACTCCACTTGGAAAACACATTTGAAAACTAATTTAAGAGAGAGAGAGAAAAGAAATAGGCAGCATTTTCCCATAGCAACTCTATCCGCTAGGTCAGCATCATTTTCTCTGTTAGGTTCCATCACCAACTTACAGAGGCTTGAATGYATGTCATGAGAAGGCAAAAATGTAACAATGTTTTACATTTTGACAATGTAAAATGTAATGTTCAGTGCGGGATACAGAGCTGCCTGGGTCCCACATTTAGTAACTCCAGTTTGAGTTCTGCCCTTGCCCAAAAAGAGAGGTGACAACACATTTGTGGAGGAAGCTGGACAAATTGGAAAATGGGCATGGCTATCTGACACTTGCCATCACTGTAAAGACAACTGATGGGAACAAAATCCCTCCACACAATTCCCAAGTTAAAATGGCAACTGACMGGAAATAAGTAAAGCTACAGACTTGTATCAAAAAGGGAGAAGACTTCAAAAGTGAACATTTTGGGCAAATGACACATTATCAATAGAAGGCTCTGGAAAGAGGACCAAGAGAGGGTGTCTGATTTAAGGAAGCTCTTTATCCTTCCCTTTGAGTTGTGTACAAAGGTTCCTTCATGTAAAGCCGGTATGGCACATACCAAACAACAGAGGTGAAAGGTTTGCTTAGAATGTCTAAACAGTAATTCTATCAAGCTAAAAATAATGCAAGACTATCTTTGGATATGATTTACTAAGACTTTTTTTTTTAAAAAAAAGCAGTAGATGTCAACAATTTTTACAGTGTAGACACAGAGTTTTACTCATGGACAAAGAAGGAGCCCTTGGGTGCCAGTTTCCAGCCCCTCTTGTGTTGAAGAACCAGGTGACTGTGATTAAYATGGAGCAACTGGCAGGAGGAATAGGAACCTCCAGAAACATGATGCTGCTGTACTGAAGATTAGCGAGTAGCACCTATCTTTTCTTCTTAATGATAACTATGAGGATCTAAGGACTCCTCAGAGTACCTTTAATTGARGAAACTGAGAGGCGCCTAAGACAAAGGAAATGGTTCAAAATTGATTTTTGGAAGTATTTTTGCATGAAGTTTCCTGGTGGGGAGAGGGTTGGTGGAAAAAGCCACACTGCAATTCTTAAGGGACTAGTCCAGTCTTATTATACAGGTTATCCCACAAACTCCATTAAAGTTAATATTAAAAAAAAAAAACAATCTTTTAAATTGGGGAAAAACATTTCCCTGTTTGTATCTGGACAATTCCTTCTCAAAGTCTTTCTCTGAGTAGCTGCTTTCTTACTAGGGGCCATGTGGCAGGAAAAAAGCTGTGCATCTTTTCTAATAACAGCAGGAGGAAGGGTTTTTCCCTGGCTGGAACAAACCCTCTGTTTTCAATCCAAAGTRCAGTGATTTGCCCACTGAAATGTATTGTTTTTCTGCTAGAACTTTAGTCTACATATTTTGGTTACTTTTCTAATTTTTACAGATGTCCTTTCTAAAACATTTGTTTTGCAAAATTTTATGTTCTCAGTGGCTTAAAGAGGAGTCAAACTAACCTCATCTCAAGTACATTTGAAAATCCCATCCGTCTGCATATATTTTTCATTAATAAAAGATACTCTGTTCTTTGTGATTCTTCTTCCTACTGCAAGACACTCATGTCAGAAAGTTTGGCTATAAGAACTTCACACATAACTGCATAATGGTCCGTAAAGATGAAATTTGATGGTAAATAYGACAAGAGAGTGCTACTCGTCTTGTCACATATTTATGCGTAAGTCAACAAAAGTAAGTTACTCTAAACCAGGTAATAAAAGAGTATGGCAAATTTTAAAAGGGAAATTTGTAAATCAAAAGTTATAAGCCAGCAACTTCTTGTCCATATCCTGCTTTCTGTGGAGCAACACCAGAATGACTCTGTTAGGAAAAGAGAAAAAAGTACCTTTCTTTCTAGCTGTGTCATCTGGATCAAGATTCCTGGTTACTGTGACAACCTTAAGAACTAGGTGATTGCCCCCTTGTCGAATCATGTTCACCACCTGCCTGTGTCCGACTTTCACCACATTCTCATTATTAACCTGTGAAGAAAGAAAAGATTCTTTCAGCTCAAAATTCAGAAAAATTTTAGTCTTTCAGTTTTAAAAGCAGAAGTTGGAAAGAACAGGAAGCTATAGAATTTCTGATTATTGTCTTTTAATAAAAATGTATTTTTAAGAAACACCAAATAKCTGACATGTTAACAGGGAAAATAAAGGCTAGCTCTTCATGAAATATGTATCATTTCTTTATAATTGCTAGTTTAAAAAAAAAAGGAATGAGTTCAACCAAGTCTTTCCCTTTACATATTATTTATTTTCCTACATTTAGTTGCTASAATTTTATAATTCACACAGCAAAACTACTTTTTTAAAATTACAGCTGTTGTTCAGCACTGTGCTATTCACAAATGTTTACATGCATTCTTTTCTTTAATATAACCGATGAGATATTTAGAAGTTTTTTTTTTTTCCAAATCATCCAGGAACGAACATTTTCACTCTAGTGAACAGGATAGGATAGGATGATTTTCATGGAGATGTGACTAGAGTAATTTTCTTGGAAAAAGATGAACTCATGAAACTGTGACCAGCTGTTATGGCCACACCAGTGTTTAGTTCTCTAACATTAAACTTTAAAATATATACTCTTGCTGGTAATTCCCCATGCTACACCATCATTGCAGCCATATGCCTCTTTCCATAATATTAATTCATAGGCATAAAGTGATATTAATAAAAACCATAACTAACAATGTGGATAACAGTAATTTATTTATTCAAAGTGTAAGGAGTCACTGAAAGTTATTTGAAACCTAACCAACCAATAGCTGTATACAAGACTGAAGTGCCGCATGCATTATTTGAACATAAAAGATATTAAGGAATTGGAATCAGTGAAGAAGAGATACTGTCAGATTACACACTGGGAATCTGATCTTCATCCAAAATTCAAGTTCTGACTCAGTTATATTGCATTGAGATCACTCTGTGCCTACCAAAATGAACAGTTATTTTCAAAGTGTTTTACCCTCCTCTATTTATTCTGACAGGCATGGCATCTCACACTCTAAAGAATTTACAGTTCAGAGCAAAAAATCTCATTAAATATTATTGCTATTTAGCAAAACAACAAGCACAAGGAGACTCATTCCAACTTGAAATTGTTTTTTCATCCACTGTATCAAAGGAAAATCCTGACTTTTTTCAGGCTTTAGATAAAACAAGATGCATTACGATGAAACACTTCTTGGTAAACCRTATTTTCAACACACCACTGCAGTCAAATGTTTCAAAGCACCATCCATGTGCTATGTCTGCAAGTCTGAGATGCTTTTTAAGATGCTTTTTTAGTTTCATATAAAATGATGTAGGTGTAACACATTAACACATGCTGAACATCCAGACCTGTTGAGCAGGCAAATATGAAGTTCTCTCATTCTGGAGGTGGAAGATATAAGAAAACGTTGGTTTGGATAGGACTGCTGTTTTATTTTGCACCTTCTTAGCGTCTGCTATTTAATTCCAAGACATGGTACTTATTTAGATAGKCCAATGGCATGTACATTTAATGGGCCTAAAACTCTTTAGCAAACAGAATTATCATTTTACTTCCTAAATTTCTGCCAGTATTAAAATCTCAACAAGGTAACACTTTTCCACAGGGAAAAAGYATTCAAATAAAAACTACTGACCGGATCAACTATATTTTCACTGGAGTTAAATTTTAAGGGTTGCAATCAGTATGGATTAGAATCGATACCCTAATGTTTTTCAAAAAATAAATAGAGATCTCCAAATAAATCAACAGTTAATATTAATCAACCACGTACACTTACTAAAGTGAAAAATGTATAAAATGATAAACAGCTTATGCAGCATACCATCTGTTCTCATTGTTATGTGCAATGATGATATTTAACATTTAGAAGCAAGAGCAAATACATACGACACATTTTTAAAAGCCGTTTCAGAAACAGAACCTCTAATTGACTGTTTTGTAGCAGTTTCGTTTAAAAGGCACAGTTACAAAGCTTGCACCAAAAAAGCTTCCTTTATAAAAATAAAAATAGTGATAAGATATCTGAAGATTATTTGACTGAGGGAGTTTACAGAAATATTTTTTAACAAAAGAATCATGGAATCAGCAAAGCAGTACCTCATCTTTATCCTCTTAGCACCTCTGTGGGTAAAACTGTAGCATGATTACAAAGAAAAGATAATAACAGAAGTGTCACGAGCTTTTAAGGAGCTAGGATTTCAGTGACAGATTCTCTATTTCTCTTAGCCTTCTTCAATCTTTTATACTTAAGTCAAATGACTGTAAAACTGGGTGTTAAATTGCACCATAGCGGAGCTCTGGCAGCTTTGTCTGGTAGTTTCAGTCTGGCATTACTCTGCAACACTCTTTCAGGTATGAATAATGTAAAGATACTGAGCCTCTGCTTCCCCACTTCTGGCAGTGGAGAGATGACTACTGTACCTCATTCAGGCTTTGTAAACAAGCTCAACGAGRTAAATATTTATAAGCAGTAAAACATTTAAGATACCTATTTCACTTGTACCAATTCCTTTAACAATAGCATGTATTTGGCATTGAATGCGATCACATTATTTGAAATACTATAAAAATATTTTTGCTTTTATTTACCAAGTGTTTAGAAAGATGTTCCATAAAGAGTTAAACAAGCAAAGTCAATCTAAAGGCACAAATTTTTCTCTCTCTTCCTCTGCTTCGGTAACTCAACTCCTTTRGCATGTTTTCTGTGATATGTCCCTGCAAAACCTTAAGTTCCTCTTTTTCTTCCACACTTCCCCAAAACCTTCCTTCACAAAACTTTAAGCTTTCCCACGTCTTTCAAAAATAGGCAAGAATACAGAAATGGATTACATAGAAATAGGCATATGCTGCGGCTGGTTCCACGCTACATCAATGCCAGTGGTCAGTCAACAAGACACACGTGAAGAAAACAGCTTCTTTTCATCTTTTGCTGAAGGCTTTCCCTTGGTACAGCCATTAACTTGAACAGCTCTCCTCTATCCACTCGCAAGTCTGACAAGAGCTGCAGAACATGGTACTCTTGAAACTCAGCCTCTGGCATCCTCATGTTAAAATTGGCCAGTGGGCTCAGAAGTTCCCAAGCAGTTTGAAAGAGAACACAAGGCCCCTATGTCCTTAAAAATAATCTGAAATGGGAGCAGAGATATCTTAAGTGGAACTTGGTTTTGGGGTATGCATAAAATATTTATGCAGTGCTCAAAGGGAAGAACATATTTATGCATATTAGGATTATTTCACCTATATGTCTCAGTATTTCTTTCCACCTTGGTACCCAGGTATCCCTTCACTGCCCCAGACCCCTGTGAGCACAGCAGATGTCCTCTGCTCTCTCCAGTAACCAGTCAGAGAACGCTGGAAACAGTTCAGCGCTGTAAAGTTTGCCTTTGACATCCCTCATAGTCTGGGCTTGTGACTTCTTAAAACTCCAGAAGTGAGAGTGTGATCAGTAATAATGTGCCTCTTGCACAAAAAGCTTTGAGCACCAAGGATAAAGAGTTCTCTCTCCAACATGGGCATTTTCTCAAGAGATAACATAAAACTGTGCAATAAACCACGGTCAAAGAAAAGTGACCATCATAAATTTCAGTATCTTCAATATMCAGGTCCACCATGCTGACTGCATGTTATTGAGGATTAATACACAGCAATATCTAAACCCCATAAACATACTAAAACAATGATGAGACTTAATTCAAGCATAGAAAATTACGTGAAAACAGTCATTTCTAAGAGGAAAATATCAATCAAGTAATTAATCTCTTCCTGTGTGAAACACCTCCTATATGCCAGAGTCCTATCTAAGAGCCCATGTATCATCATGCAAATGATGATATATGAACACCCATGACATCCATAACTCCACAGATTTCTCCTGAACTTTACAAAGAAAAAGATGCTCCCGTTCAGGTAAATTTACAGTCCTGCTAACATGGGAGACAAGTGCACAGGACTGAGAATGACAACAGCTTATGAAATGCAAGTAGTTTAGAAAAGGACGGACGCAGACAGAAGYGAAGACGGAAGGCAGAAGTAGTAGTTAAAGGGAGATGACTGATAAGAGCATAAAGGTGGGGAAGCAGTTATCTTTCCTCCCGGCCCATCTTCACAACAAAGACATCCTAGATAATCCCCAAAGCAACAAGGTGCTTAACTATCCTGCAGTAAGAGAGAGGACCACAGCGAGGTCGCGCACTGACATCACACATGTCCGTGTAGCCAGAGAGGTCTTCATTAGAGGCACAGATAATCATAAATCGGTTACTTTATTTCTAATCATCATAGTCACATACCACTAAATGATCGCTACACTACCTACAGGGCAGAATAATACTTACCTCAGAAGCAAGATTAGAGATAGAATTACCTTGAAACTTGGTCAGGACTTTCCTGAGGATTAAACATGCACACACAAAACAAAAAACGTGTACTTCTACATCTTCAAGAAAACAAAACAGTGCATTATTTTTCATAGAACATCGCTCCACAGATAAGTGACAGCTGGATTCCCATTTTTTGCCACTCCTCAGCACTATGCAATATTTCATTGTAAACAGACTCTTCACAGTGTAAATACATGTATTTGGTTTACACATATGGCATAATTAGCACAGGAAAGAACAAATACAGTTATTTTAAAATGTCGATTTTTTGGAAAACAATGCCTTAAAGGGTCTCCTACAGATGCGGGGGTAGATTTTCTGGATAGCAGGCTGGGCTACATAAAGGGGCTTTGTTCTGGAATGTATAACCATGCAACAGGTTGCAAAATAAAATAAGATTAACCTGCACATTGTAGGATAGCAGATGCATGAGCTGGAACATATTCACCATAGCAGCCTTCCCGTAGGAAGGTGCAAAAGAAAAAACACTACCAGAGAAAGAGACCTTTTCAGATTTTGTTCTATTAATAATAAAAAAAAAATCTTAATTTCTTCAATGCATCATGCAGCAGCCTAATCCCTTCCATTCTCTAAATATTCTCGCAGTGAAAAATGTAGTCATTTTCAACAGTAATTAAGGAGGCAAAATTCAGTCACTATGCTCATGATGGTCATCGGTGTAGTGGTGAATACATTCACCTTGCAGTTGCAAATATACATTTTCTCAGAATAAGCTTCTCAGAAGCTCTTCTCATCCTTTAATCTAACTGAAAACCCCCAAAACCTGTTACACATGCTTACAAACCCCTGCCTACACACTTCAGAAAAATCCACCATTTTTGTAAACACTCACCACACGCCTAGCCAATTACAATTTGTACCAGCAAAATAAATAGTACACAAATAATTTTGTAGGCTCAGAAAATAATTTTGCATTTCAAGCAACTCCGTAATTGTGCCCAGGACATTGTCAGAGCACCTCACAAACCAGTATGAATTTACTATCTGTGAGGTATTCTTATTCTGTAGACTAAAAAGTGAGACAAAGAAAGACACAGTGACCTACCTAGACAATCCCTGGGAAGCTATTTAGTCACTTCTTATATCTTCGGGGCCAATCTGGATTCAGCTACAAGAYTGTTCTATCTGCTGAGAACCAACAACTGATCTTGGGGCCCATGGTTGTGCTGCTCTTCATCGCTTAATGATGGGCTGAAGCAGTATTTAGCAGAACCTCAGCCCATATCCAAAATTTGCACTCTGTAAGTATATTTAGTATCTGAAATCCTATTACTTGCTTCATGTTTGAAAACCCTAAATTCAGCCTGGAATGCTGAAGGCTTTTACCAGTGAAGTTTTTTGTTTTTTTCTCATGAGTATTGTAACTGATATCACCCACAGGCACATTGATAGCACTAAGGTGAATAGCCTGCCCAGGAAAGTTTCTGCACAAAGCAGATTTTATCAAAATCTGTAGTCAGCATATTTTCCCCTTGGTATTGCATGAAAGCACTGAGCAAATACATTTGCTGATAAGAGTCTGGGGGATCCAAACCACAAGGAAAGTCAAAAGGTCCAAATCCAGTGTTGAGGATTTATATGGTATTTTAAGTACCTATAATATTCATCAAACCTCAGACAATTTTGAGATTCATCACCTCAGTAAATTGGCACGAGTTTAATCTATGTCTTAGATTAAAATAGAAAGTAATAATATAATATATAAATCAGTACCATAAGGGAAATTAATTTCTGAATTTGTATCTGGAAATACAGTTATTCACACTATATCATAGAAACAAACAGAGCAGATGGCTTCAGTCCATTGGCCTCAACTGTTAATTTATTTGAACAAGTTTTGAAATAGGCCTTGGGCATCCTCTGGAACACTCCTGAGAAGTACCTAATACCAGTAGATAAGTTTCTTGACATGCTGATCTCCAACAGAAACATCTTTGAGTGTTATTAGTATTTGAATATATCTCATTTAATCTGATTTAATGAAAAGGATGATTCTAAGTTTCCAAGCACTCTGTCAACCTGTGAAGGCACTATCAACATTTTTTTTTGTAACATAAATAACCTTTACAGAGCCAACGATACAGGCCTGTGGAAATGCCAACTGAAATCTTGCTTTAAATAGATTTTTTTAATTCATGGGAGGGTGGAGAGGGTGCAAAGAAAAGGAAGCCAGACTCTTCTCAGACACTGGACAAGAGGCTATGGGCACAAATTGGAACACAGAAAATTTCACCTGCACATAAGAAAACACTTTTCACTGTGTGGGTGGTTGAACATCAGAACAGGTTGCCCTGAGAATTTGTGGAGTCTCCATCCCTGGAGATACTCAGAACCTGACTGGACACGGTCCTCAGCAACCTGCTCCAGCTGACCCTGCTTTAGACAAGGGGTCAGATCAGATGATCACCAGAGCTCTCTTCCAAGCTCAACTATTCTGTGATTCTCATCATAGCGAAGTACCTACAACCTTTCCGAAAAGGATGTACATACAAATTATTACAGAAAAAGTATCAAATTCATCAGTAGTGTTACCACAATATAAATTTCTTTGCAAAAGCTTAAATGCTTTAGTAAACAGACACAAGATATCAAAAAACACCCTGTCCTCTAGAGATATTATTTCTTGGGGTTTTGTATTTCATCCTGTCCTCAGCCTCAGGACGCAAACAGGAGACTCCTGTGCCCTTGCCCTTGCGGTGTGCTGCCAGGTGCCCACACTTGGCGAGGGCAGGACAGGCTCAAGTACAGTCTCCCTGGTGAAACCCAGAACTGCAGGGCTGCTCCAGCCAGCCAGCTGCTTGACTTTTCCTGGAATAGCAGGAGTAAAACTGTTGCTTTTTGACCTACAGCATGAATCTGGTTTCTGCCTAGAGGAAGCTGAGGTACTTTGGTTCCCTGAAACTAGTGAGGAAGGGTTTAGCCTGCATCTCTTCATCCTGTAGTGTAGTGCCAGTACTGCAAATCTTCAGCTGAGCTTAGGAACATCTATTTCTGTTAGAAGCATGGGAATGAAGAGAGATCTCAGATCATAAACTCCAGACTCCTTTGTTGTCATGGCAACTGTATCATATAATTTATTTCTTAGCATTTAACCAAGCTACATCTTCTAACTACTTCAATTTCTTCTCTCCATTTTTCCTATTAGGCCCAGAACCTCTTGCAAGGACTGTTTTTCTAATTTTCATCCTAGRTCTACCTGTGGTTAGTTTATACCCATTGTTTTTTTCCTGTGCCAAACTGCCAATAGCCTAAGTAATTACTCGCTCGATACCACCCATCTGTTCTATACATAGCTGGGTGGCAGCAATGTCCTGCCTGAGCGCCCCCTTCGCTAGGCTAAGTAAGCATTTTTAAACATCTGTTATGAAAAGCAGCCTAACACCTGGGTGGAGTACAACAGCTGYCCAGCTCTTCAAAGCCAGCCAGCTATTTTTCTGTGCCTCACTTCAGACGAGCAAGTTTAGAAAGATGAAAATTTTTCACTKGTATTTCATCTGACTTACACTGCACTCGTGTCAGCACCTGACCTCCCTGAAAAGAAGTATACAAATATTTTCTTCTCATCACCTCTTACATTACCATCCTTGTCACAGTCATTGACCACAGGCATAGACATTTTTGAGTATGTCAGAGGGCTGCTTAAACATTGGTAATGGGACTTGAAGTTCAGCAAGAAAATAAACCTCATAACAATGACAACAAATACTTAGCATTTGATTTAATCTTGCTTAAAAACTGTTAGASCACTGGCCTCTTTCCTTAAGAGTTGTGAAATTTGCTCAAATGAGCACATATGAACATATACAAACAATACAGCACAAAAAAACCCTCAACTAAATATTTTAAAGGAGCTTCGCTTATTCTCCAGCTTACTTAAAATGAGAGCACTCGTTAATGCATCTTTATTAGAGAAATTAATAGAATATCAAAATGATTTCTCAATAGACTCTTATTTTGTCCCATTAAAAGCACTGCAAATGTCACAAAGAAAGTAGTATGACTGCTGCATGACTGCTGTGCATAACTCACTGGTTATATTATGTGAGGGGTCAGAGTTGAAAGAATATACCATAAGAAGAGCAGGAGARCTGAAGGTTGCTGCTTATCTATTACCCATGGCCTGGATTGATGGGTGGAACTAAACTGGAGAAAAAGCTCACATAAAACTAGCATTTAATCTAAAATTTTGCATTTTGTATACCTTTACTTAAACTGAAAGCTGCTGACAGTAAGTAAATRCTGTCTTCATGAGACTATGCTATACAGAACATCTAAGCATCACTCAATTACCTGGACCCATCCCTATTAAAAATAATTGTCTCCAYTAATCAGCAACTGTAACTATTTTGAATCATTTGGCTTAAGTCACATTTCTTAGGAAGGCTCAATTACCTTTATTGCAGCTGACTGAACTGCAACGTACTGCAATCAATTAAATTACACTTAGGATGAATTTGTCCAATGGCCTTCAGGTGTGACAGACGGCAGTTTTTCAAATGATAACTTCTCTTAGGAGAAAAACAAGTGAATTGCGCACATCTGTTTTGCTCTCATGCACTCACCTGAGAAGTTTTCCATTTCTGAGAACTCTTCAGAACAGTATTATACTTAACTGGTATAGACTGATACAAGGCAGTACGAGGTGACCTATACTCAACATTTCAGCCTATTTTAAAGAATGTGACTATTTAATGGTTTAGGAATGTCAAAGTCTGACAAAAACAAAGTTCAGGGATTTCTGGACAGGTCGTTGAGCAGGCCAACATTAGCGACCTTCTTCCTAACAACGTATGGGTGGGCTTGTGCAAGATCATCGAGCTGAAGGAGCCTTCCTGGCTTCTGGGTGCCCATGGCTATTTCCTCAGTCACCTCATTAGAGCTGTGAAGCTGGCTGAAAAGCTGATCACAACATGGAGAAGACAGAATCTGGGCTGATGGGAAGACCAGATACATGGATTGGGCCTATGACGAAATSGTTGGGGTGTGTAGGCTCTGCAGTGAAAAAGCCTACAGGCTACTGTTCTTTTTCAACAGCTCTCTCTCTGGTCTTYCATCTTGAAAATGAAAGAATGAAGACAGAAAGTGGTGCTTTTGTGTGACTGTCTTTTGTTACAYAGGAGGTCAGGTCATGCATTTGAGGATATAGGGCAATAACCTTCTGCCTTCTAAGTTTCTGTGCCCAAACCACAATTTCCAGACAGGAGGTTTGTCCCTGGGAATACAYCTCAACGGTCCATAGCTAGAAATGGCAACTGGGTGCAGGTCAAGCTTTCACCCTTTTCTCTACTGAATCTTTCCTTTCACCCTTCTCTTCTGCCCTGATCCCTCAGGAGCTATGGAGAGCCAAATATTTTATGTGGATGGCTCTCAATATTCCTTAGGATGAGGATGGCCTAATTCCTTTTGTGTTTTCAGCATATACTTAATACTTATATATGAGCTCCATTAGTACCTGAGAGCTTGTCTGCTTTCTGATGTTTGCTCTTCTTTCTGTGCAAAATAGACTACATAAAGATAAGCAGATAAYTACATACTTTTTTTTTCAAATTCCCATGACTTTTAAAAATACACTCCAATTTAAAATTCAGTAAAACTAGAGTGAAGTTAGAAGCGCAACAGAGAGTATCTTAACATCCACTTCATAAACATACACCTTTTATTTCATTGTTCCTGGATGCTGTATGTCCTATAAATTATGTGACCCAGGCAGCTGTCTACTGCTCTGAGTACCAACACCAGCAAGCTAGAGGTCACCTATGCAGTAACGAAACACTTCAAGCATACCTGTCCTTCCCAGAAGAAAGCATGCATGAAAATCTAAAACTGCTCAACCACTGCAACCAGGAGCTGCTTTCACGTCATTTCTCTGACGTATCCGCAGCCTGGCACCTCCTCTGAGGCTTGTTCTGAGGTCAAGAATAAACCTTTTTTTTTGCAGGGGAGAGTAAATACAACCCTGGCTGCACACTGAGGCTGCAGTTTTGTGGTGGGAAAGCAAGTTTAACCCATCTACTCTCGCCYGCCCACACCAGCTTGCTCTGCCTTCAGCTGCATCACTACGATGCTTTTTAGGCCCTTCTGGGGCCAATAACAGGGTGTGTGTGGGGGGGGTGGGGAGGGGAATAATGTTAGTGTGGACCGTTACCCAAGGTTGGCAGTCAGCGGTGCCGTGGGAGGACTGGGTGACCAAGGGCGGCTTCCGCAGCGAGGCTGGTCCTGGACGCCAGCACGCTGCAGAAATGCAGCTCTGCAGGGCGACGGGGCAGCACGCGAGGCGGCTGCGAGGCGGGGAGCCGAAAAGATCCGGTCCTACGGCAAGTTTTATCCCTACTATAGGTTTCATTAAGGGAGGGGCGGGGAAAGAAAAGAAAAGAGAAGGAAATCCCTCCATAGTCCCTGGAGGCCA
The DNA here is from genome assembly GCF_003343005.1 of Rhea americana. Classification (NCBI taxonomy): domain Eukaryota; kingdom Metazoa; phylum Chordata; class Aves; order Rheiformes; family Rheidae; genus Rhea; species Rhea americana. The sequence continues at coordinate 7,874,023 of NW_028185816.1, forward strand.
CCGACAGACAAACAGCACCAGCCTAAGCCTGCGTGACGCCCCCCAGCCCTCGGGGACACCGCGTGCAGAGCAGGATCACTTCTTTCCCAAGGCTCCCAGGTCTGCTCCGGAGCTCGATCCCGGAGCAGCTCCGCACCCGGCTTTACCTGCGCCGCGGAGGGGGCGGCGGGAGGCAGGAGCCACCAGCGAGGAAGCCCTAAGACAGCATCRCTGCTCCAAGAAGCGCTTGTGAAATTACCCCCGAGGGCGGCGTTCAGCTGCCACGCTCTGGCCTGGGAAGTGATTAAATGCTTCAGACCCCAGTTAAGCAATTCCTGACTTAACACTTGATAAAAACAYGAGGTTATGTTCAAACTAAAAATATACCCTTTTAAAAAATGAGGAATACGGTGGAATTATGCAAGCACAGAGAAGACAATAGATCTTAATTTGAATTCTGAATGAACCACTTGGTAAGTATTTACAATAGCTAGAAGCTAACAGGCTGAGCCCTTCTATTTTTAAAACTGTACATATCTACATTTAAGGTCTTTATGCAGAAAATTCTAAAATATGTATCAAAATATAGATCTCTTTATGAATATTAATAATACAGTACAATATTCTTTTTCATTAGGTAAGCACACATTAGTCAGGTTAACATAACTTAAAACTAAACCTTATACATGTAATAGAAAATAACCAGCTCTGTATGTTCCGATGATTTTCAGTTAAGACCTTCACACAGATTACACAGATATAGTGACAGAATGTGTTGTCATCAAGTACAGATAATCTGTATTTCCCCCTCCCACATACAGTCACTTTCCAGAAAATGCATCTGCACTAGCAACAATAAAAAATGCATTGCTCATGTATTTCTCTTTATGTAGGAAAACCAAATCTTAGAGCCTGCAGAGATAACCCTTTCTTAAAGTCATGTTAGTTTTAGTTACACACTGCCTTAAACTCAGAATCACTTATATGTTTGGTTTTTTTTTTTGGAGGCCGTACGCCATGCTGTTAAAACTCACAGAATAGTTAGTTTAGGCATTATATATGATGGCATTTGCCATAGAAGCCTCAAGAAAAAAAAAATGTCTTAAAATGAAACATGTAGACAATTATTTTGCTCTTTAGTGATATGCACTGCAAGGAGATAAGAGCTACATAAGAGAACTTTAAATAAGGACAAGAAATGTAGGCCAATATATCTTATTCAGATATGCAATACGCTGTCTTTATGAAGGAACACAAATAGGACTGCTTCCAGAAAAAGCAACCTGAACAGCTCTAATTTGRTTTTTTAACCACATAGACTCTGTACCTCACAATAAAGTGCTTTTTCCTTGAAGTCTGTCTTCAGTGATTAACACTTGGGAGGAATGTTTTTGTATTTTAATACTCACTACTCCACTACTATCTGTATGGACAGGTCTTGTAATTTGTCACCCATGAGACTCACCAAGCTCACATGCAAGCCTAAGTTTTGCACTGTTGGTTGTTCTAACCACTGATCACTAGGTCATCTGSCTGTTGTTTGCACAGTAAAGTCATGCAGCTGACCTGTACTACCAAAACAGCATCCTTTAAATCAACAAAGCTCTGATTTAATCGACCTTATCCAAATGCTCACTGACTTCCGCAGCACTACTGGCTGAAGCAACGGTAAACAGCTTGTGCCTGTGGACCATTTTGCCCCAGCTATGCCCGAGAACAAGAACGATTGAAGACCGAGGGTTAGGCCTGTGCAACGCACATTCAGGAGCACATACAGAATTAGCAATCTCACATAAAAGGTTTTCTCTGTTATGTTAGTGGGTAGTAATACATGTCAGTCAACCAAACCATGAATTCAGTGATGCTAGGATTGGCTCACCCAAATTTAAAAAATTCCCAAYTGCAATCATCAAACTGCAGTTTAATTATAATTGCCAGAAGAATGTGGGTTTTTTATGCAAGACTTGAAACTCAAATTAAAGGAAAAGCGAGGTCTCAGTCACAGAATCATGGCACGTCATGATTACAAACACAAAAATTAACCAACYAAAATAAACTACAAGTAAATTTACACTACCTGTAAGCAAAGAATAAATGAGAAGAACTAAGGCAAAAAAATCCACTCCAGTTGTAGCAGTTTGTCTATAGAAAGAGATGTTCCTCCATCTCAGATTAATGTCTGCTGGAACTCTAATGTATATCACACTGTGTAAAACTCAACTACTCAAATCTGTTTGCATAGTAGATACTGTTTGTTCCTAATAATTCTTAATTACTTATATTCCATCCAGTCTTGATAATTTTGGTTCCTTGTTTAATGAGACTGTAATTCTATCATTTTGTTTCAAAGTTATCCTTCCCTTAACACCTCTAAATGCCTTTAAATTAAAWTGAGAGAGTCCTGTCAACTCAGCAGTGGGTTTGAGCATCCTATCTGCCTGAGATACTCCAAGTGATGCACATTAACCAAGTAATTTGCAGGTTTAAGGTCTGAATGAATGAAACTCCTTGGGGGTCTGGATAGACTGGGAAAGAGCAGCCAAGGTAATCTCTGCTCCAGTTCCCTACCTGTATGCTATTTGAGCAACAACAGGATGGTTCTAGCAGTCTGTCTACCATTAAATATAAAATTAATATGCCCTAAAGGCTTTCAATAATAATTAAAGGAATTTCAGCCGGTATACATCTGTACAGAAGTTTAGGTTCAAACCCTTATTAGAATAATAATGAAATTGGTAAAATATATTTGTTCTCTTTCATCAAAGCAAAAGTTTATTGCACATGAACAAATTTGGTAGATTACTTAATACAAATATGTGGGGTTGCATCAGAATTGCACTACAATCTCAATATTGACTGAGACTCACTTTATGACCTTTCAAGTCCTGTGCTTTGGTTCACCAGCCTTGAAAAGTGAAAATAAGCCACTAATCCACTGTAACATAAATAATCAACCATCATACACTAAGGCCTAAGCAATGGAGGTGAAAAGCTCTGATAGATTTGATAGGAAGCACCATACGTATCAAAAAACAGTAAGCGACAAGGCTATAGTATCTCTACTTTGGCTGAAGCATTTCACTTGCCAGTGAGAACATCAGAATTCATTAGACACATTCATAAGGACAACAATGAGAAATCCTACTGCCTTTGTATGAGAATTTTAGAATATATAACCATAATTATAATGTAATTTAGACACTAACCACAAAGATACTCTGTTAAACAACAACAACTCAATAAGAACTAAAATAAAAGACAAATTTTGCAGTTTTCTTTAAAGACAAAAACTTGTTTATATAAACAACTTTGTTGATTCATAATGAGTTTTTCTGTTACTACTTCAAAGCAGCAAACTTACGATCCACAGAGAACGACATCTCATCATCTCAAGCAACACTATAAATGCAAAAATCTTCTCTGCTATAAAGGAATGATTTAGTCTGGTTAGTGAACAACCATCTTAGAAGTATGAACAGCATAATCCTCAGAGCATTTTGTCACAGTGAATAAGAATCAYACACAAACCTTTCACTACGTTTGCTTTTATTTGTAAATAGTTAGAAGAAAAAAATCTATTTTTGTGTGAACTGATGATTCATGGAGCACGAGGAAATTTTCTGGCCTTTAAAGTGGCTCCACCTAGCCTACACAGAACGTGAGTCCTGAGGCAATATCCTTGCAAGCAAAAATCAAAACCAGTTGAGCAATGCTTTTGCCTCATGCACTGCTCCGAGGCTGTGGGTGCCTGCAGTGGCCATAAGATGATGGAGCTCGCCTTTCCAAACATTTGCTCCACAGCAACACATTCAAATTCTGCATTAAAACAAGCTTGAAACACTTCTTTCCTTTTAGCCTGGCCAAAAGGAACCAAAACCTGCCCTCCCCTTCCTTTTAACACCTAAAGTTAGCTACAAAATTGCCTGCTTCACAAACAGAATTCGGCTGTGCAATGCACTGGATGAATCAGTGCTGTTACGCACTGACATTTTAGGAACACACTGAGTATCTATAAGACTATATAAAAATGGAGCAACTTACCCGAAGCTTATTATTGAAATAAACATGCCACCAAACTGAACACAGACACTGTGAAGAGGGAGATGAAGCACCAGTGAAAATAAGCTTTTCTATTAGAAAGCAGCAGTCTCATTTATAGCAACAGCAACTTTGCAGACTTGTTATCCTGCCTCTCTTATTTTCTGTGCATTAAATTCAAAAAAGCAAACAAAACATTCACAGATTCCAAATATCAAGCTCAGTTCTATACGAAATCTTTGGAATTTGCATCAATACTGAGGTAAGCAAGAAATGATCACAAAAGGAACTTAAAAAATACATATGACAAAGGAACAACAGAAAGGGGTGAGGTGCCATATGTTAAAGGGTAGAATTGCTAGGTGCTTTGAGAAGTAAGGAAGAGAATTTAGGATTTAAACACCATATATTATGCAAATCCCTTATAATTTAAATCAAATCACTTTGTAACTGAAGTGTTGTAGAATGGAATTTAAATGTCAATCAGCAAGTTCTTATGCAAAGGTTTAAAACTTGAAGGCATGCGTGAAAGAGTCAGTAAAAATATTTTTTTCCCAGAAAGAGACAATTTTCAAAAGCTTTCAGGTGCCGAGATGACTTGCATATTACTTCTGCAAGTACAACGGCCACCTTCAGTGAGACATCGGAGCTCAAATTCCTTAAGTGCTTAAGAACCTACATCTTACTTGAAGGAAGATATAATTGTAATCAAGGGGTTGGGATGACTATGGTGAACATTTGATGTGCCAAAGCTTCATCCTACATCACCATCATCAGCGAAGGGCCAGTTGAACGGTCCACCCTGATGGTATTCCCAAGTGCTGGAGACCCTGCCGAACTGCCGAGCTCAGCCCTCAGCACCTGTGCTTGGCCTGCCCCCAYGGGCACTCCTGCTGGGCCAGTCACATCCCTGGACGCAGATCTGGGAATCAGCATGGGGCACTTCCAGGAGGCACTCGGGACGCAGCTACCTCGCTTGGGAGGCTGGTTTGATCTGTACATGTACCAGTGACCTGTTCCATGTCAGTGGCCACCTGTGCCAGAAAACTTTTAATACCTTAATTTACTAGTGTGAATGATTGTTATATGCCAGATATATGTCTGGGGAAAAGCTAAAGAACTTTGTATTTTGCCAGATAAGTGATCCCGCTGGTAGTTACTGGTTTCCTCCCAGAGCTACTCATAACAATTTCTTTAATGGCATGTTGCTCACACAATTTCGCAGTGCAGTACACTCACACAGAAGTAGAACAGTCTGTAAGAAACAAGTACACCTACTTACAAGTCAAATGCATAAAGTTTAGATAACTTTTAGGTAGTAATTGATTCTCTTCGAATGCTACCTTATTTATCCCAGCCTCTGAGCTCTTCACTTAAATGCCAAAATTACAGTAGCATCACAACAAATTTCTCTCCAAATGTCTTGACCTAAATCCATTTTGTCCTAGTTACTGACATTGATCTGACAATTTTAAAGGGACAATTTCAGAATATCCCAATTTATCTTTTGCTGATTTCCATTTCTTTTTAAACCATAAGGAAGATGAGCTTGAAAGACCTGATTTAGATCCTGAAATGTGATTATGGTGACACCAAAGCTTCAGTTTAGGAAATCTTGTAAAAAGTAACCTTAATGTGCATTACTCACTCATATTAACATGTACACCAAGTCCACCATGGGTAGCATTGATGGAATTGCCCAAATCTGAGACAAAGTATCTTCTGCCACTGAGTTTCATTGTCCAAAGTATGTCAATCTTTACAGTGTCTTCCTATAGAACATAAAAAATGCCTGATCCATAATGGAGGCCCCTGAGAGCTTCTGAAATTAAAAATGTTTTTAGACATTCTAAACATATGTTCTTATTCCTGCTTGAAACAGTTAAATGATCAATCATTATTATTATATTATTATTATTAATTATTAAAACAGTTCCTTTGCATATATATAGCATATATGCCTACCAGTAAGAGTATTTTTTTTCCAGAGGAAGCATAATTTTGTCCAGAGAAATGGCAAAAAAATGTAGGTGTGTATCTGACAATGTGTAGATCTACCACAAATAACTCATTTAAAAGGCATTGGTAAAAACCGTGCTGTGTTTAGAGTCGGCAATGCATAAATAAATAAATAAATAAATACATAAACCAGACAGAATATGCTATGAAGTAGTCCTTAATGTTTTCTAAGCAACAAAGAGCAGCTATATTTTGATACAGCCTTTATTCTTTCCATCAAATGGCTAATCTCTGTATAACGAACATGGGCTACATAAAAATAACACAAAAGGACAATGGATTGGGAAAACAATTCAGTCTTCTCATCAACCTATTGACTCCAATTGTAGCGCAGTCTCAACAGAAAGCTTTAAAGCAATTTTGGCCATATTTCCTTGGCAGTTCTTTCTCAGTATTGTTGCTCAGAAGGAAGGAGTTGGAAATTTTACCCTCCTGGAGAGACTAAATCTTGTTGTTTAATTCAGAAACTGATTTTATCCAACTCTGGAAAAAAAAAGTTGTAGAATTCACTGCTTTTACATGTCAAGGTCAGGGTGAATAGTGACAGTTTCCTGAATTCCTGTGCTGTTCCCTAGGAGCTCGAGCCTTCTCTCTTTGAGAACACCTGCGATCCCCCTTTAATGTGCTAATGCTCCTGAGTATTTTTTCCATGCACTGTTCTCCCCACGCTGAACGTCCCTGTTCCTCTCCCTTCTCTGATGTAAGGCACAGTGTGCCCTTCATCCTTTCCCTCATTACAATTTATTTTCAGGACACGTCTAGGACACAGAGAATGACTCCCGAGGTGTCTAACACAATGCCGTGGCAGAAGCACCTGGGTGAGCTCTGAGCAATCTGGCAGGCCTGAAGGATGCAGTGTGACACCATGCAGAGACACGCGCTCAAATCCTGGAAGAAATGCCGCTATACCAGCATGGTGCTGCCCTCAGGCTAATCAGCACCGCATCGACACATTTTTGTCACTTCTGGTTTCAGAGCTAGTACACTCAATGCCAGCTCAAGGCTCTCGCTATGGCAGGCCATGCACAGTGTTAATCTGCACACGGACTGCTAACGTTAAGTGTGCTGGGACAACGGTCAGAGATGATATATGGAGGCTGCTACTGAAGGTGCTAACTGCAATTTTCCAAATATAATCAAAATCAATATGACTGTGCACTAATGATGACGGTATCCTCAGAATTAATTGGATAAGGCATTCAGAAGTTATCCCTCAGCAGCAGAAAGACACAGACAAATGTGACTGCCTGGCTGTAAAGACTCTTCCTCATCCTGTCTCACTTCCTCAGGATTTGGATTTTTCGGCAAGAGAAAGGCTGTCTTTCTGTGGCCAGAATTGTCCTTAACTTTAGAGAAAAAACATACACTACTGATATTCTGAAGAGTCTCTGGACTGCTCATAAAATGTAGAGTTTTCAAAATCAACTTCCATTTTCCCCCAGTATACTCGCATTTTGGGAAGTGAAGTCAAAGATATCATCAGATACGCAGTTTATAGTCACTAATGGGGTAAAATCACTTTCCCTCCCTACAGTCTGCATTTTTAGAGTTAAAAGAAACTTAAACTAATATTCTAAATCAGGAAAGAGAGATCATAGACTAGGTTTTAATTTAGTCAACACATGCATCTTTAGCTGTTTTCATGGCTATAAGCAGTCAATATTCTTTCTGCTACAATAAACTATAATATAGATGGGCCACTGTAATGTCATTTTACGTACTTGGTTTCTACCTTGTCTTCAGCTTAGTATTATTTCTATCATCTTCTCAGTTTCTTCAGACTGTTACAATGTCTTAGATGTACTTCCTTCCTAGAAAGTGATAATTTTCTGTGCAAAAGACTCTCAAAATTTGCATTTGTTTCACTTGCTTTTTACAGTGCTCACTATTTAAAGTGCTCACCTTTTTTTTTTTTTTTGTTAAGTAGTACCTTAGTTCTGCTTCACTTTGTCAGGGCAATTACTTGGGAAGCCATGCTGCGATTTAAATATAACAAGGGATGACTATATCAAGTCTATAGCATATATGTTCCATTTCCTATATCAAAATTAGCAAATCATTTTTAGGAAGTCAGACTTTGAATATGGAGTAATTCTTTACTGCAAAACTGCCCCCCCCCCCGAAAAAAAAAAAAAAAACAAAAAACCTCTCAAAGCCCAGGGATTTCCATTCATTACCAATGACTTTCAAGTTAAAAGGTCACTGTAAGGAGAAAGATAGTGCAGTGATATCTTAAAGAGTTGAGGTTCTGCATTCATTACAGAAAGATTACAAATAACATGCAGAAATTGAGGATACGGGAGAAAACAACAAAAAGCTCTCTTTAAAGATGGTATTGTTACTCAGTCGCACAAAGATTAAGCTGTTACTATCTCCTAATGAGCAAGGATCTTCTTGCTAGCTTTTTAGTGATTGAAATTTCTCTCTTTCAAAAGCTGAAGCAGGCCTAGAAATAGACTAACTTTTTCTGATTATTTATAACTTAAGCATTTCCAACATGTGAGTATAATTATGTTATTAGCTGCAAATCAATCAACTAAAATTTTACTCTATTTGGGGGTTGTGACTCCTGCTATGCCTTGGAAATATATGTCTGTTCAACAACAAACCTGAGTGAGTCTTTGTGAATTTTGAAATGTAAGCATCTTTCATTAAAGCTTTACTCTGGTGCCATTAGAGTCTGTTACCGTTGAAGATGGTTCAGTTCTCTGCACTGCAAAGACGGACTGTACAAATTCCAGATCCTCCTTACTGAGCAGGAATATTGTATTAAAGTATTGTAAATACTAAATCTTTTCCACTATCGTTACCCCATTCAATTCAGTAATATAAACTAATTAATCAGRGTAATAGGAGTGAAGTAAAATAAGAATTAGGATCAAAGTTTATCCTCAAAATCACGGACGCAGTTTCTCCTAACACTCAGGAGTTATGTCACTAGCTAATGAAGGAGCATAACTGATGAGTACATAAAACACTGTTGTTGACTTGAGTCAGAAAGATACATTCCCAAAGAAAAGAGTGAAATGGAAAATTTTTAGAAGTCAAAAATAGAAAGGAAGGATGGATCTCCTAGACTGTGATAAGAATGAAAGTTAGCTTCCTCCATCCGGAAAAGAGGAAGCAATCTCGCTTTTCAAATCAGTATTAGGAAAGTCAAATATTTTACTTTTTTGCTTGACGCTTTGCCTTCTAAATGGGAAATGCAGAGGTATTCATCATAACCCCAGCTGAAACATTCGCAAAGTTCTACTACTGCTTTCCATTAGGGGATCACCGGTATCAACTCCGACTTGAGGGTTTATCAGTCACCTTCTTTGCTCCTTCGTCTTTGCTTTTTGTTTTTGCTGTAGCAGGTACAATCATTTTAGCTTAAAAACGCTGTGCTCAGTGTGCTACTTTCATTTTTCCCCCTCTTTATGCTTTTTTAAACAAGTACCACCTGCTTAAAAAGCTACATGGGCAACCTCTCACTTAGAGCACGAGGGCATCTTGCTGCCGAAGCCCTTCTGAGCCGCGTTCCCGCCCAGCAGGCGCCCAGCAGTCCCGCTGCTGGCCCGCAGGTAAAGAAAGAACACCCTCACTAAACTGCATCTAACTGGATTTATTTATTTTTTGTCCCACCCCAGGGTTATCACATAATTTATCAGGGAGAGAGGAAGAATTTTGTTTGACATAACTGTAGCCCATCTGGAGATCTAACGTGGCCGAAAGCTATATTTTCATACAGTGTCATGACAGCTAGTAAAAAGCAACATACAACAAAAACCTCACTGAACATTATATAGCTTCAGAACCATTTTCTCTGTAGGTGCCGTATTAGCTAAAAGCTTCCTAGATATTACATATTTACAGAAACCATAAACTATAGTTGCTCATTTTCCTTCCAATTGTCATATGGCAAGAGACAGATTAGAAAGACAGAATTATTTATCTCAAAGGAAGCATGCACTTTGAGGTTTTGCCAGGATTATGGTTAGTGGCCAAAGTCAGTGAACTGCACTTTGTCTTGTCTTTTATGTAAGAATAAGGATGAGTCATGCAAGGCTAAAATAAACACTGTTTTAGAGGCAGTCTTGCTAATAATAGCTGCTACATCTTCAGAGAGCCTTCCCCACTTGGAAGAAGTCTATTGCTAATATAGTAGTATGGACCACAGCACACTCATAACTGAATTTTACCTTAGCTGATTTTACCTTAGAGATTTGTTTCCATGTTGATATCAAAGCTGGTAATTCACACTAGGCGATGGAGCACAGCAATTTTTGAAATGTGTTAGCACAGAAACATTCATACTATCCATTCATCCTTCATGACAGCTAGCGATATCTAAAGGAAGCTAGATTTCTGACTGCAATAGCAGCCTTTAAAAGAAAGGCATAGTGCCTATTCCTAAAACATAAATCATACTTGTTAGCTGTTCTATATGAAGAGTATATTTTCAGTATATACATTACATGATTCACACAGGAATTATAATTTAATGCTTTAAGAAATCTACTGAACCAGTATATGACCTTCATGTCTCATTTGCTAAGAATGAATATAACCACTCCAATGTTTGCTATACACCAAATTCAAATATTAGATACATGCCAAGTGCAGCATACTACACAGCTAACATTATCTAATGATAAAAATTCGTACATCACAGCAGAGCTCAATAAATAAAGGGAAAAGAAAACTTTCCTGAGTTACTACTGGACCATGAAAAATTATTCATGCTTATCCCAACAAACACTTTCAGTTTGGATGTGCATTAATACGACTGTATTTGGATTTCACTATATTGAATTCATGCTTCTCTGGATATAAACATGCTGTCAATCTCTCCATCCTCTCCATAACAACAACACACTTCCTTCTTCTTGGGAGGGAACACAACAGCTAACAACTGAAGCTTGATATGTCACCGCTCATCCTCAGGACAGCCTGGTCCATTATCTGAGCAAGTATCACGTTTTCTGGGTTCTCTCAGCCTTCCAGATAGGTAAAGGCTTATCTTACCACTGTGTCAGACATGTTTTATTTAAATATAGCAAGAATGCTAATAACAGAATCCCAATAGTTTTAAAAACATATTTTATAATTGTTCAAGGGGGAAAAATATTTTGTAGAAAAACAAGAAAATGCCCTGCAGGTTCAACACTCTGCTCATCTTTCGTTACAAGCCTCAAGCAGAGTTGCTGCCAGGTCACTGAATTCTGTCCTCCAAAACAGACAACAACCATAACTGGCTTAAAGAAGCGCTGTTAGTGCCTTTATCTAAGATTTAAATGCCCCAGTAAGCTATTAATTTCCTCTATAAAAATCTTTTAATTAGGTAGCCAGACTTGGAAAAGCATAGTAACAACAGATTCACTCTTGGCTTTCATGGCCCCTGTCATATCACGGGCATATGCCATTTGTGTTGTGTATCAGAGACAACACAACAACTTAATCTTCCCACATCTTGGTTCTTGGTCAATTCCAAATTATTTCTGGCAAAGAGAGCTATTGGGACTACAGAAATGAATTGGCCTGGCAGGAAGAGCAGCTTATTTCTAGCTTTTTAATATATATATATTTATATATATAAAAAACATAAATTTGGAATATTTTCCCACCCACGATCATTGTGCTGCACAAGCAACAAACAAAATTTATCTAGGAAGTTATCAGGCATGCTGTTCACAGGCAGAATGTTTTGCCTATGCAGCTGTAGTCAGTCTGGGATGTCTGGTCACGTACTGAAGGAAGAGACACAGGACACCCCTCTGAGCACTGCAAGAACTGCACACTCCGTCTAGTTGCAAGGCTCAATTTATATCTTCACATCACTGACTTATATTTTCACCTTTCTTTTGTTTCATAGAAACTTTAAGATCAAACATGGTTGTCAAATTCTTCTTTCTCGGCTCTAATGTATCGTGTTAGAGAGGCTTCTTCCAGAACAGTCATCTTCCAAAAGAGTTAGGAAAAGACGACGTGGCATATTTTTTCTTACAAAGCAAAAGCAAAGTATCTGCAGTAACCAGCAGGTTACTACACAAACTGCTAGCGGAGAATGGTGGTAAATACACTAAACCGCTGGCATCTGCAAGAAGCACACACTGCACACTCCTGTTACTAATGATGTTCATGCAAAAACGGTTTGGTTGGTAAAGCACAGCACCAGCACTGAAGTTCTCTCTGAACTTCTACTTTTCCTTAGTAAAACACAAAAACACACATCAAGCAGCCCTAGTATCAAGAGGGACAGAAATAGAAGCCTAGCTTTTCTCATTTCTACTAGCACAGCAAACGGAAATACACAGACTCTGCATTTCCAGTTACTATAAGGAATAATATTCATTCACGCACAGACTCACTCCCTATGTACTGGGTCAGGTTGAGTYTGCGTGTACAATCCGATGAATGTCTGCTGATGAAGAACACATGTCACTTGATTCAGAGCAAAATGGGGAAAAGGACAAGTCTGCAAACCTAAGATGCCACAATATATTGCCAAAAAATCAGATAATTTTGTTGGGGCTGAAAACTAGAAAGTTTTGAAATGAGAGATGAATGGGATCTTGGAAGCATTTGCTTCAAGAAGTGTGGCCAAGCCCTAATGGCATTTTAGGATGGAGCTTAAGATTATGATGCAAGTTGTGCAATGTGCAACGCTCAGCGCGGAGGAGCTACAAAGCGATTCCCAGACCTTTCAGTCTTCAGCTACACATTTCCCCCAATAAAGTATACCCTAAAGACTTTATTTCCTCTACATAGCCAGCCTAACACTTACAGGATAACGTATCAAAAGTTGGTGCTTGAGCTCAGCAACAGTTTAACCGTGTTACCTCTTAAGTCCTCCCTCCTAGTGGTTCAGCTGCCTTTCACTCGAGCCGTGAAACCTGCTCTGTATGTAACTGGCCATCAAAGGAGCTGCTGAGAAAGAGATGTTTAGGTCCAGTGTGCTGAGGAACCAGGACAACGAATCAGACATCTGTCTGGTTTCCGATACAGAGGCCTGGTTTGGTCACTTTTGCCATGAAAAGAGAATAATCAGAATCTGTGGAGTAGAAAGGTGAGGGAAGAGGAGACACAAGTTTGGAGAAGATCCAGAATAGCAKATGAAAGAAAGAGATAGGGGAACACTGAGACAAGAACGGGAGGAGGTAAACAAGAACCGGGAACAGAAGGGTGTGAAGGGTATTCATGAAGGACAGACAGACACGTTAGGAGGAAGGAAAATTTCATAGTAGTCAGCAGTAGTCAGCCTACTGAGGGCATAGAGAATCACAAGACAAATTAACGTTTTTCATGATAGAAGTTTCCACTTCTACTTCAGTGCAAAACATAACTAAAGAAACCTCCTGGATGGGCTAAAAAACAAAACAAAAATAAGAAACAAAAAGACACAATTGCCAAGAGATGGAAAAAGTTTTTGCAATTGCATTAACCATCCCCTGGAAATCTCTGCCATACTTCAAAAGAGCTTCACCTAATATTGACAGGCAAATACCTACCTGTACTTGCCATTGAGGCAAAAGCAGAACATAAAGCTTCAGTGCTGCCTCTGACAGACATCATCCAGAGACTTCAGAAGAATCTATACTGTGTTTTATGCAAGTTGCTTGAGTGTTGTGCTACAGTGAAAACATGCAAAAATACAATCTTTGGAACATATAAAAAATTTGACTGGCAGATATCAAAAAAAACTCCAGTAAAATTTGTAATACAGACTTACACTTCCTTCTACTGTACACTAAGATTTCTCACTGATACCATTTGACCTTTTTTCAAGCTCTTTTCTGCAGGATCAGATGGAACTGAAGTGAATAACATGGAAAGGAATAGAAAAATCTCTGGCTCTCTAAGAAGAATACACAAGCCATAGAAACATGTACTTCTTCTCTTCTTAGCAATGATTTTTTACTGGAAGTTTCCTCAGACATATCCCTTTTCCACCACAGTTTCTATGACTGATAAACTGATAACGGCAGTTTCCATCACTAAAACATTTTTAAATCCCTTCAGGGTTTTTTTCTGTCACTGGCATCATAAAATGCTCTGACATCTTACAGTGCCCTTTGAGAAAAGGCACAGATCACTTATAATCAATTTTTAACATTTATCTCAACAACTTCTAGACAATTATTCATAAAACAAAAAATTACTCATTGAAAACTATCCATGTTAGAGGACTTTAYAGCTAAAGAAAAATTAGCATATATGCAGTCCATGGGGAAAAAAAAGAAAAATTGAATGAAGTATTCAGAATTTTGTTAGTCAGTGGCTCAGATGAACAATTTGAGGACAGACAATTTGAGAGAGGACACTAATTCCAGAAATGGCATCTCTCAGCTTTCATTGTACCTACAAAACAAGAAATGTGGCTGCCACATGTATACTATCATCTTGGGTGTTAGTGCTGGAGCTAGCTTCAGGGAGGCCACGCTAAAGAAGGACTCACCTTGGACCAGCTGCAGCCCTAATGCTTACATGGGCAACTATCTTATGCATATGCCTGAGCTGCTGAATGGTCACTGATCCAGTGCCTGGACTTTCTATAATCCCATCTCAAAAATCGCAATGCTCCCTCGTCTGTGTGTGTGTGTGTGTGTGTGTGTGTGCGTGCGTGTGTGTGTGTGTGCACGTGTATACACACACATATATATACATACACGTCACACATACCTGCTGCAATAACACAATCAGTCACAGCAGAGATAGTGCAGCTGCAAATTCAAGAGACATGATTAAGAGCTAAAAATACATCTCCTTAACTTATATATCTGCCACGTGGCTAAGCAGAGCAYGACACCCTCTTCCATAGTGCACAGCCCCAAGCTGTTGATCATCCAGTACTTCGGAAACCAGAAAGGAAGATGAAACTGGTGCAGGGAGCAGATAACTGCTGAYGGTGCATACATACGGATTTGATATCTATGCAGTCTGAAGAGATTGCAGAGAACCCCAGAATTCATTGGACTGATCTAGTGACCAAAGAGGAGACAACTGCTGCCCAGTCCACACTAAAGAGGAGCAGCAACAGCCTCCTGCGTGGCCCCAGAGAGCAGAGGACAGACAGGAGGCCACCGCTGACGGAGGAAAACACCGAGATGGCTGCGGATCCAGCAAGACGTATTAGCATTTCATATCTGCAGACTTGGCTTGTACTTCTCATTCTGCCTCGCCTATAATCATCTTATCACAAACTTTAGCTATTTCTGATTTAATTTTCTTTGCGATCCTCTCTGTTCTAAGAACGTAACTTGTGATACTCCTTTCATCTGAAGCATCCAGATAATTTAGTGAGTAACTAGGCAATAACGCTACCGCTCTATCCTCCATCCCTTTCCACTTACGTGTTTTCAGACCCTCTTGATCTGACTTTTCTTCTAGATGTGGCCCTCATCTTCACCTGTTTGAGAAAAGCCCAGTAGTTTTTTGCAGAATATGTTGAAAAGGGGCAGTTTTAAAGACTACTTGGCTCACCTCAAACCTTGAGGTGGAGGTGGCTACAGAGGATTGTGAAAGCATTACTGATTTTCCTGAGATTCAGGAATCTGGGCAGTTTTGAAAATCTAGCCTAAAAATGTATCCAATCTGGCCTTCCTGTCCAGTGTGTGTGTGTGTGTGTGTGTGTGTGTGTGTGTGTGTGTAAGTATATTTGCATCATTTTGCCTTGATCAAAACTAAACTCTGTTAATCCATTTAGAGTAACGAACGGAAGTCCAGTAGTTTCTGTGGACCGGGATAAATAAAAGTACAGAAAAACAGATCCTCTAGAAGTTTGAGAGTCATCTGATTTTGAGTGCTATCATGTCAAGAGGAGATATGAATAAGAAAACATGTCTCTGTTTAAGGATGTCTGTGAACAAATGCTGCTGCTCCAGGGAGGAATGTATGGGTGAAGATGCCAGGATCTCTTTGGGATCAACTGCTGCTCTATCATACATAGAACCAGTACTAGTTGAAATAAGTTCACAAGTCATAAAACATGGTTTGTTTATTTATAACCCTATCTCTTAAATGGTATTACAGTTCAGTATTTGCTTCCTTCTAAATAGCATTTTTGTGTCTATTAAACTCATTTTAATAAGAAATGAGTAACAACAGCTACAACAAAGCATATCACATCCATTTGGTTACCAAAACTTTGCTAAGTCCTTGTTGCATTAATTATGAAGTAAATGTGTATTAATTATGAAGTAACTGAAATAATTTCAAGTTTTGTTTAATCTTTTTCAAGATATTACCATATAATACAATAATCTGCTTCACAAATAATTCCCCACATACCAAGCACAAAAATTTTGAGACGGCTACTGAAGACCAGCATCATCAAACATGTGCCTTGATCTACAAGAATTTTGATTTTCAAAAGGTATGAGAAAATTAAGACCTTAATGGAAGTCCACAAAACATACAGGTTAGAACTTTTTTGGTGGGATGAAAGTTAATATATCTAAATAACTAATTATAGGCATGTTCATTCGCAAACATGAGCTCAAAAATCTGCTAGGCAATTAAGTTTAGTAGTAAGTTTGATACCCAAAAGAATAAGTTAATTACCGTTCTTATATTACTTAAGAAAGGAAGCCTCTCTTTAAAAGACAGATTTGATATTGTCAAAAGTTACTGGAAATGACTATATATATAATTTTTTTCATTTACATATCTGTACCTAAAAATATATATAATGTAAGATATAAGCAACAAAATTGTAGAGATTTGTCCCAAATACATATTAGAGGAAAAAAGAAAGAAAAAATTCTTTTATATACACACATATAAGCAGTAACCCTTTTAGCGTTCAGGAAGTAGCTAAAACTGTTACTGAAAACTAATGCTAGCTGGATGAATAAGGCCTTAAAGCAACTACCTATTAGTTACTGCTGGCAGTAAAATTTAAAGTCCTTTTTGATTTTAAGTTAGAGCAAACGTATCAAGAAGCAAAGCAGACAGAAAAATGAAAGTGCATATCTTTGTTAAAAGTAATAGTACGTGGGTATGGAATGACATTGCATCACCTCACCAGTTACTACYGTCCAGGAGGACCTTTAAGGCCAGACAGGCGACAGCAGACATATCCAGAAGCAGATCCCTACATCCCAGTGATTCCCACCATCTCCGGTGGGGCAATGACCCACATTCACAAACTCCAATGACAAAGGTAAAGGCATCTAAACTTCCATGCAAACGCCTAAGAAGTTAACAGCATAAATCTTTGCATACCTATGCTGAGGTCTGAAAATATTCCCCACCTACGCTAGCACTGCCATTCAATGCTCACGCTTGAAAAAAATGGTCATCATTCAAGGAATATTTGATAAACAGAAGAGCTCTGAGGCAATAAAACCAGCCAGAAGAGGAGTCCGGTTACTGCAGTTCTGCTGCGAACGCTCTGTAAAAGAAATGCTGGAAAGCAGCAAATTTGTGAGAGAAAACAGATCATTCAGAAAAAGGAAGAAGGCCAGCAGAAGAGACAGCATGCAAAACCACAGATGATTACTAGAGAAAAATAGCAAATGGACTGATAAAAAGCGAAGGCTGCTTAGGGAACAAAGCAGAGCGCGTCGGGACCTACAAAAGCCTTGAAGCGACACGGCGTTTTGGCGCTGTGCAGGTCCCGCCGAGCGGAGCAACGCCGCCCCGGTCCCCGAGCGGGGARACGATGCTCAGCACAGAAATTTGTTGGGGAGATTGAGGGCAATGAAATRAATAACTTCTGAGAATGATGTAAAGCCAGAATTAAGGCTAGATGTCTGTTAAGGACCACATGACAAGCAAAGCCAAGCAAATTTTTAGGTCATAAAAGTCAAGATAATGGAAAAAGACTAGAACGTTTGGAGGTGATGAGGAAGGGGGGATTTGGCGAGATGTGAAACGTACYTCAGTGAAAGAGCAGAGTTTGCAGGACAAAAATTCTGAAGACAAACAGAATTACTTAAAGAAATTGGGCCATGGACACGTGAGTTTGCAATAGGAAGCTTATTTCATCTTCTGATGCAAGGGTTTGATTCAAATGACAAAGACAAAACTATATGCTATTCTGTAATTACAGAATGTGAATTATTTTAGCTATGGTAGTAAAGGAGGGCACAAGTACCAGATGAGAACACTGGCATAACAAAGATACACTGATTTGGAAGGGGATTCAAGCAGTAAAAATCTTTTCCTTTTTTTTTTTAATATTGATTTTTTGCTGAATATTACAGAATTAATTCTGTTTACCACATAAACATTGATCTTTCCCTGGAATCTAAGCAAAAAAAGCTAAAAGAGTCAATGTGAAATACTGAGAGGTACAGTATTAGCTTCTCGAAAGTGTATGGAACATATTTCAAATTGCATTAGATTATTAAATGGATTAAATTACACTTTTGCCAAGACATAGGTTGAGTTAAAATACCAGTGAGCTGCAAAGTAATGATTTAGTAATACTTTTGCAGGAACTCAGCCCTCGCCTATCGAACTCACTCCGCAAGGCACTAAGTCACTTGCAGCAGCAGCAGAATTTTAAAGCTCTATCCAAAGCAGACACTTTTAAGTATGAGCAGTTCTTCCTTTTAACATGATGTGGAATAAAATTCCACARAAATTCTGGCCTCTTGCATATCTGCATCCCTGTTCAAAGGCACAGATATACGTTGTTACGGTGAGGAACATGTTTGTGACAGCAATGCTTAGCATCACACCGTGTCAGAACTAACACAGAACGGAAGCAGGGCGTTACCAAAAGAGTCAGCAACTCGGAATTTCATCTTCAGAAATAACCTGCTCTCTATAGTAAATAGTGGAGCCTGCAAATAACCATGTGCCTGTCTTTTGAACAAAACCACTGTAGGTGGTAGCATCCCATAAACCTCCACTGGAAACAGTACAGGTAAATTCTGCAAATGGGAATTACAGCCTCAGTCTGGGGTGCCAATCTCTGTGCCGTCTATACATCTTTTCCCTCTGTACAAACACCTTAAGTTTGTTTAAATAATAATCTTTTTCTTTCCTCCTCTCCAAAGAGGCAAAAAGAGACAGAGTGATCGAAGCCTTTTTATTTTGGAAAGGAGCAATTTAATTTAAAAATTGTAACATTGTCTCCTAAATTTAATGATTTTACTATTTAAAATCTTTTCATTATTGTCTGGGGAGTATTTATATTTAAATTTCAATTACATGTAAATAAACAATATTTGAACATGAGTTTCTTCTTTCACCCCAGTCCTGTCAATTGTCTAAATTTAATATTCTGCACAAAGAGCTGCAGATGACCATACCTCTCATAGTCCCAAGCTACCACACATTGCACTGCTGTAGCTGATCACTAGAGCCTGTTAGCTGAGATGCATTTAGGCAAAGAGATCACTACATTAACAAAAAGCCTGATGCACAAAACCGATTTTCGTAAGTAATATTTGCACCTAGATAGGCACAATCATGGTCATTGCTATTGCAATCTATACCCATGAAGACTAACATTTTTTCATCACATTTAAGTCTAGCTTACATTTGTGTTTGGGGAACTCACAAAAGAACATCAGCACAACTCTGTTGTGTCCTCTTGCCCACTTGAGCCAGAAAGCACCTTGATGCTGCAAGAATATATTTGGGGCCCTATCTTCCTCTCCAAATGCTCCTGAGAAAAGGTAATTAATATTCTTGTTACATGTATCTTGACCTCCATTAAATAGGAATTGGAGTATTTATTTCATGTTGAGATTCATGTTTGGTAAGTGAAAATTCTGCGGTCTACCAGAAAAGATTTTTTTAAAGTTTCAAACATTAGATCCTTAAAAAGCGTCTAATGTTTGGAACAAATGAAAAATATCCTGATCTCATTTCCTGAAAAACTTAATTTAAGAAGGTAATTACTGATGGAAATCACTTTCTTTGGGAAAAAAAATGGCAACTGCATGTGATCATTTTTAGAATTAGCTTGCAGTAAAAATAAATAAATAAATAAATAAATAAATAAAGGTCAATTTGTACAGTCCCAATCCTGGGCTATTTATAGGTTCATTTAATTATGAGTAGAAAAATAATACTTCCAACGCTTCAAAGAAAATCACAGAGATACAAGCCATAAAATACCTTAAAAATGAAGCTCTGAACTCATCTGTTGTTGAAATGGAAAAACTTCTGCTATCTGCCCCACCCAAGAGATTTTCTTAACAACAGGGAATTGGCACTTAACCTTGTGATTCCTACCTATCACTAGCACCAATTAAATCATCTTTTCTAGGACTATTCAACAAACCACTCCTCTTCTCCACTTCCCCTTTTTTATTGATTAAAATTAATGCTATATGCTATTTATTTCTACATAAAGGAGAAGATTTATTTCTATGAAATTTATTTTTATGCAAATGCATGATCCCCTTAAAATAAATGCTGAGGTCACTCGTGCATGCACAATTCCTGGGGGCTAAATTAGCCTTTGCTTACAAACCTGGTGCGTGTGTGCAAGCCATTCTGGGAACAGTAGTTTCCCTGGTGCGGTTTGCACCTGACAGTGCTGGCGAGTGCTCCAGAGCTCCTGAACCACTCCCTCAACAACCTGTCTAGCAGGCTCCGTATCGCTATATAATACGCTTCTATTGTAGGATGCTCTCCATAGCTGTAATTTCTAAATCTTGACGCGCTTATACAGATTTTATAACATTTTTTCAAACCAACTTGATTGCTAGTATCTTAGCATCTTGCAATACCTACAAACAGCACGTACCTCCAGGATGCCCTGGCTCAACTGCATCCAATATATAATATCCAACATACAGTCTTGCTAGTTTATACGAGCTCAAGTATTGTTGCATCATGCTTCAGTTCCTTCCATCACTGCAGAACTGACATACCAGGGATTGCTTATCTGGTGCAGGATTTTGGAATGAACAAAGTCAGAGAAACAAATCAAGGATCTACCATTATCAGTAGCTCAACTAGAAATAAATATGGAGAGGCAGTTAATAATTGTGATTAAACTCATTAGAGTGCATCTCCTGTTTACAGGAATGATATCTGCTCAAAATATATTTCAGATACATTAAATCTGTGCCAGGCAGCACCTCTATCATAACATTGGAATTAGATTTTTATAAGTACATCGACATTCAAAGAAACAGTACCAAAAACGTTTCTTTATTTTGTGCTACTGTTAATGGTGCAAGTTCTAAAAAGTGCAGCTAAAGCATAGTAGTTAAAACATTGTGGAGATGATAACATTGAAACGTGTTTGAATTTTTTAATAAGGATATAAAGTCAGAACTGCAAATCAGGGTGGGGACTTCAAGTCAAAGCTAATTTTGTATGTGCAACTGCATGAAGAGCATGGAATATGCTAGTAAAAAAGGCTTCTGAAAGGGCCTGAAAAAAATGTGGATAAATTGCTCGTTAGTTATAAAAGCTATTGAAGAATGTAGGCATTCAAATGAAGAATAAAATGCTCAGCACAGATTGYTTGAATACTCATTTCTATTCCTTCTCCCTCTTGTAGCTACACCTAAGCTAGCCTTTGCAAAATACACACTTTAAAGCATGGACTGCACCTCTGGTTTTGTTATACAGGCCCTGTCTGCTGTAATCCTCAAACCTGAGTACTCACTATTCAGAAAAAAAAATGCCATTTGTGACATTTCCACAATGCAGGACAGCTATTCCAACAACTTTAAACTGCATTGTGATTTCAGTACAGGCCTCAAACTTTTGCTCTCCCAAATCTGACAAAAAAAAAAAAAAAAAAAAAAAAAAAAAAAAGAAACAGATTACAGTAACAATCCTGTTCATTTACAACTATGGCAGAAAAGAACAGTTGATTGCTGATCAAGAGCAAGGAAATATTTTCAGTGCTGTTTCGTATCTTTTCCTTCGCTTTATTTCTCCACCTCAGCTTTCCATCTCCACGACAGTCATTATACACATCACATCAGCGTGTAGCCCACACAGGCAGTTAACAATCTATCCCCCTTGTCTCAGTCATAACCACTTATGAAAATGGCAATCATTCTTGCTTTAAGATTCTGATAAGTGAATATGAATAATTAATTTTATCCCTGAATCCTCAACATTAGTTTCCACTGCCCTCTTAATTACTTGGACAAACAGGTTGGGATCATCATTTGTGTGCCTATTAAGCAATAAATCTTTAAGCASGATCAAAGAAACAGTCTTAATACCTTTGATCTCCCCATAAAATGTAAGCTAGCACTGAATCATGTCACAATCTTCCTCACGGTACGCTGCATTTATGAAATTTCAGACATGTGTCAGCTACTTCCCCTGCATCTGTTGAATCTACAGCCAAGCTGACTACACACCTGATGATTAGCTGTACAGTTATCCATATTAAAAACTCTACTGTTCTTCTTGTTCAGTCTGTGTTGCTCTTATGGAGGTGAAATCTYCCTCTCATAACTAAAAAAAGGCCCGTGCAGCAGCTAGGAAGCTTCAAAAACAACGAAAAAAATCAACCTAGTTTTTGTATGACTTCAACTTGTTTTTTTCTTCCTTTTAGCAGGAAGGTTTAAGTCATTACTCAGATCCTTCTTAAATATCAAATCTCAACTGTCATTTATTTCAACCTGGGGACCACATGACATATCAAATGGGCCACCTTCACAAGAAGACAAACTATCCTGCACCTAGCTTAGTCAGCATCTCCAAACTGGAGCACGGATGAAGATCAGCAACTGTACTATCACCGTACGCCCAAGAAGCAATGGGGCCCAGCACCCCACTAGAACAAAGAGTTCAAACGGGAATTTGAGGGCATTCACAGAGCTTCTGCCTGTCCCACCATTTGGCCGCGCCTACATGGAAAACACGGCACTATGAATAGCAGAGTCTGATTAGTTCAAACTCCTCTCGTGAAACTACCATTTAATCTGAAAATTCACTGAAATCCACCATAATCCACAACTTCTAAAGGGACAGATTTGTCTTGAAAGACTCACTGTATGAGCTGTCTTTTTGTTATTTATAGAAAAAGCCAAAACATTCCACTATTAGCTCATTTATCAGCATTAACCAATATAAACCATGATGCATCCTTACAGATCTCTAAAAGATTCAAAGCAGGTGAGAGAACTGAAGGTATTTTTAATTCCATTACGCCTTCCAAGTGCACAAAACCTGCAAGTATTATGCATGTTCACATCACATCACCAAAGCTTAACCCCAGCTTAAGCAGACACAGCTTGTTTTAACAGATCAACACTGAAAATCGAATACCATTTGCCCCAAAGCACTCATTTTATATGAAATATAAATTTGCTTAGTATTATACAACAAATTACTGTCTTGTGGAAGGCAATTTTTGAAAATCTTATTTAAGGGCTAACCACTGTGCACTAAAAAACAGAATGGACATCGCTGCTATATGAGACACCAAGAGCTAATTAGACTGCTGAGGTTTATGTCATGGTTTAACACGGTTGGCGGTCCAAGCAAACCCAGAGCAGGCAGAGGCTTGCAGCTGAACAGCCTCTAGAGCAGCAGAATCACTTGGAAAATCACTCAGAAATAAAGTTTTAGTCGAAGACGGATGTGGCTCGACCTGCCCACAGGACTGCCAGGTCCAGGACACGGCCGAGCCAAGACTTGGCCCCCACAACAACGCTGCTCCGCGAACTCCAAACAGAATATTCCCAAATCTACCTGTGCCAGCCATGGCCGTCTAGCTATGCACAGCAGCTAGTTCTGTGGCTTGGCCAGAGGGAAAAAAATGCATCGCAATACTGAAGCTGCAGAAGATAGAAATCCAAAGTTCTTTTTTTCCCTTCAACAGAAGTAACTGGAGCACAGTCAAACTTCTTGTGTGTAAACTTTTCATCACAATTTATTTTAGAAAACTGGATGAGYGTATTAGTATTAAGATTAATTATGTAAAAGAGGTAACAAGACAAAAAAAAAGTCATGACAAAAATCATGACAAAAATCAGGCTTAGCTCTTTCATGAACGGATAGTGACTGGCACAGATAAAAACTTCGATTTTGTGAGGAATCACCTCAATATTTTTTTCMCCAAGCTATTTGGAGGATTAGGATTCTCTAGTTAACCTGCGGTTCATGGATTTAGGATGGGGGGTGGCTAGTGAAAAAGACAGGAAGCTGCACCTCATCCTCCATATTACCTATTAYTGGAGGACACCACAGCTTCAATCAAGAAGGCCAGAATTTTCCTAAAGATGAAAAGATGATGCCAAAGCAAACCTACTCCTGTCTTTAATGAATTAAGCTGCACAGCTTCTTAAAGAAATGGCTATGTACTTGCCAAGTGAAGGAGAAGGGGGGAGAAGTCTGAATTTTTCATTTCTTAATTTGATAATACTAACTTATTTGGCTTCCTTGTCATACCTATTATCACTCAATTACCATTTTTTTTCCAGAGGGAGAAAAGAAAATACAAACCAGACTCACTTAGAAAGAAAATTTTAGTCAAAGATGACTTGCTTCATATGAAATCTTATAAGCACTGTTTGGTTAATCTAGCTTAATTTATTCTTTGAAGGACCTATCAGGAACAGCAATTACGAGATGCTGAAGAAGACCATCAAAACAAAATTTGAAAATCTGATACAGTGTTGTTCTTATCATAATGAATACTAAAAAAATGGGGGTTTGGCAAAGCACAAAAACAATATTCAGTTAAAATGATATTCAAAAATAAACTGAATCCCGAAGCATTCAAGTCTGTCCACTAAATCTCTTCCATCTCTGTAATATTGTCTTCATATTGCATATTTGATTTAAGATTACTGTGCAAGAAAAAAAAWATTCTGTGGCTACAGTAACCGTTCTCTCATTTACCCTTGCTGTGTGTCAGCCTTAACAAGCTAAGCCACACGTTAAATGGCCAGCTGGTTGCTGCCATGCAGAGGTTCTGCCAAAGTGGAAGTACGACTTCAAGTCTCTATCACCAAACCAACCACCAGTTTTTATTAAATTTGTAGGAACAGTGATCTTATGACTAACGACTTGCATCTAATGACTAGGTCTTATGACTAATGATTAGATCTAATGACTTCTGGCTCTTTATCAAATTTGCATGAAATTAGCCAACATGTTGAAAAATCGGGAGGAGGCTGGGTAGTGATAAATGGCTGAATAGGCAGACATGGAGTTTGCAAAGCTTGTTCTTTAGGAAGCCAGACTAAAAATAAAAAGAAATCTGTGAGTTATCGATCAATTTTAAATTTCTTTAACAACCATTCCATCAAAAAAAGAGTCAGCTCTGCAATGAAAGTGTGCTAGCAAGCAAGGTTCAATTTAAAGCAGTTTCACACCAGCAGGACCTCACCCAACCTGATATCCATGAAGTTTTCAATTCTTCCTCATTGTAGGGAGAATATTACACATTTTCTTTAAAAGTGTATTCTAAAACTTCTCTATAAATCTAAACCTTCTTCTATGTGCTTATCCCAGGGAAGTAGGACATGGATGGAAACAGGAAATTTGTAGCTTGCTGAAGAGAGCCTGTAGCTGAATTGTGCTTGGAGTTCTGAAATTCCTTCCACAGGCCCTCTGCAACCACGCTTCCAAAACGTAGTAAGCAGTGAGCAGCCTCAAAACTTCTCCAAGCCATGCACATAGCTACTTCCAAATTAAGTCTCTTGCTGAGCCTTGGGCGAATGCTTTTGTATAGAGTTGCTGGTCAGAAACAGTTGACCACGCACTAACCTGACCTTAAGCTAAGCTGCTGCACACAGCTCCCTCCACTGCTCATACCCCTGTGCTTACTCTGCAGCCCACTGAGGATGCTGGCAGGTGTATGAGGATGTTAAGTCTAGCCTGGCTTTGAAGGGGAAGGTGGCAGATACGGGTTTGGGGCTTGCTGGGGCCAAGGACACCAGGGAAGACCAGACAGTAGAAGGAGGGGACTGCAGAAGTCCCCAGGCCGCTGCGAGACTAGCGTGCCCCCTGTACGCAAAGCCCCTGCCAATAGTGGCAGCAAAGCCAATTGGGTCTGGGAACCAAGCTCAGCACACGACTGCTGGGGGCTTCCCAGTAAATTCCAATCTAGACACTTAAATAAAAGCAAAACACAGTAGTGAATGCGTACAGTTAAAAAAAAAAAAAACTCAACTGGTATCTTCAGTTAGATATAATAAAAAGCAGATTCTCTTTTTGCATGATGAAATTACAGCATCAGAGACATGCCAGAATTTAGATGGGCAGCAGAGCGAGACAATTTCTGCAAAGAGAACTGGAAGCTGATCTAACCTTTTCTCCTAGTGACAGCTGCTTTGCTAACCAAACGTTCCTTTGCAGTGTAAGGATGGTTTCCTAGACGTCTGAAGACACAGAAGATGTGACAAATGCAATACTATGTTCACAGAGAAAACTATTTCCAGTGCAGGCATTTTGCTGTTTCTTTTGACTCTATGAAATACGTYACATGTTCTTGCCTGGCATTTATTAATTCAATAGAACAGACTTAGGAGACAGACAAATTAGGGAAGCAAGGCAATGGAGGAAAACTGGGAAGAAGAACACAAACGTTAGGAATCACATGAATCACGTGGAGGAGCTGATGAAGTTGTTGACACCAAATCAAATGTAGTTTTAGTGAGTATTTCCCCCACAGGAGATATGGCTGTAAAATCTTAGTCGAAAGAAAGTAGTAACTAGATGTCAATTTGGTTACACAGACTTTTCTGAATCTCTGAGACACAATCTGTCTAAATGCCATGATATAAATGTGCAATATTCTATAATGTGCCATATTTGCCATCACCCATAAATACTGCTTTTTATCTGACTCTGTCCCATAGTATGTGATGTAGCTGGGAAAAATAAACAGCTGGGACTTATGCGTATGCATTCAAAATTGGTTCGAAAATTGTCTTTGGATTATATACCTGAGGCATTCAATTATTATTATTTCTTTTTTTACTATCATTATTTAAAAACACACCAGTTTCTTCGAAGAAGCCAAATGCCTCTGAGTTTGGGAATCCTGAACACCAAAGAGTGCTTACTCAGCCACCTGACCAGCAGCCTAAAAGGGGGTCACTGATTTAAAGAAACCTCTCCCCACAACCGGTGATAAAATTCACTCAACTGAATGGGGGAAGAGAAGGCAGAATCCCTACTGGATTTTTCTACTTTAGATCAAACATAAGTAGACCATGGTCTACTGCGCACTGAGTAAATAAATGATGTCAACCCCGCCGCCTGAAACACTAAAGACACACTCATCTAAACTGAGTCTTCAAGTTAAGTCAAGGCCTGTAGCGATTTCAGATGGGAGAAGTCAAGTGATGCCATGAGGGTGACTTTTTTTGTTGCTCTTCTAAGATGTCCCACACGTCAGAAGAGGTAGGTCCATGCCAGGAAATGAAAAGCATCTGTGGGAAAGGAGAGGGGGGGAAAGCATCCAGAGGCACTTTTACTGTTGCCCCCATGAAGACTTCAGGATACAGCTCTGACAGACAGAAAGTTGGCTAAAGCAAGGCATACATTGTGAGACTTTCTGATTACCCAAGATCGAGATAGAAAATCATGAGATGGTCTATTCCTAGCAAAAAAAAAAAAAAAAAATTATGCAGCATTTTGAAGCCAAAGATGTAAAAGGTACCTACAGAATAGTGGCCAAAGACAGTACATTCATAGATTGTATTAAGCACTTGGCTCTGTCTATACAGTCCTTCCATTAACTTTCTTCAAAATTGAATTTACACTTTGAAGGATTAAATTTCCATGTTGCCATTTTAGCACAGTTAAAATTTTCAATATTAATGGTCATAAATTAAATGTAGTTCAGTTCAAAATCTAGTTATGGATTTAATTCCATTAACTTGCTGGCATAGAGCATTTAGCCAGAGAATTATGCACTCTGTATACTTCTAAGTAACTATATTATTTATTTTAAAAATGTTGTTTTCTAGTAAATTCATGTCTGTTTCACAAAATCATTCAAGTTTCATAGCTCGTCCCAATAATCTTCTCTGTTTAACTCTGTGTGATTCATTAGCAACCACAAAGTATAAAGACCAAAGGCAGATGGTGCAAATCTGAATGTGTTTTTTAGATTTGTCATTCAGCCATTCTCATTTCTATTCCGCCTGTATGGGTGAATTAAGCTACATGTCCTAGGTAAAGATGGATGTTATATAACACAAAAGTGCTGAATGATGTGCAGTTGAATAAAAGCCAAATCATGTTTTATGTATGCTGTATTGTAAATTATGAATTCCTATGATATATTAATGTATAATCAACCCAATATTCTTTAGATGCTCAATAGCTACATCTGAACAAGATTTTAAATATTTCTTTTCTTTAAATGCAAAGCAAAAAGCACAGCTTTTGTGTAGTACAGTGTGCACAGCAAAACAGTAATGGCCTCTTCTTATACATCTAACTGTTACAGCATTCTATATCCAGTCAGTCCAGAAAAAATCATCACAGGACTATTTCTTTCATGTATTCAAAATACAYGATTAATTTATGAATCAATTAAAATACCACGATTTAAAATTAACAAACCCAAGGCACTAGATAAGTCAAAACTTTGCCCCATAGCTCACCAGGTAACTGCTGCTTCTTTGAAAGCAAACACGAAACTTGAGCCTAGAATTTCACGACTTTCACAGGACAACGCTCATATCCTCAGGGTTGTTTTGTTCGGAATAATCAGATTTATTGAGAAATCATACTGAAGCTTAAAAATTCACAATTAGAGAAAAATTTCACAGGGAGCTATATAGCATTTCTGCAACGTCTTTTGCTAATTTTTGTAAGAAACACTGTACCTACCTTTCAGAATCAATTAAGTTTTATCTCATATTTAATAAAAATCCATATATTCATCTCTGGGTTTAACACTACTGTTACACAACACTCACAGTATTTCAACTTTTGAAAAATCAGTTTAAAGCAATTCCAAGTTGTAACAGTAGACAACACAAAACATAGCAAGAGAAATAGGTGGTATGAATGTGGTAGAGGAAAAAGTCACATTGCTTCAGATAGGAATGAAGAATATACACATCCAAATGTACACTGTTTGTTGTCATTATAAAAGAATAAATGAATCAACAAATAAAGCAGTACTAGGGACAGGACAGATGTTGTGAAACAGCACAAAGACAGATGGCAGCTGCTGCCGATTGAAGAAATATCATGCAGGTGTGTTTTGGATAAAATCCTAGAGGTGGAACCAACCTTTGTGAGTATTTTTTTAATCTGTAAAAGTCTTGACTCAAGGTGCTCAGGATCTGTGTACAGAGACCCCCTCATGCTAACAGAGCCACTCAGTTGTGCTGCTGACACAACTGTCTGTGAAACGGTCCTTTCAAATGGAGCCCTGAAATGATTCGGTTTAAAAATAAGATTTTTGCAGACGGAGTAGCAAAAACTGCAACCATAAATTTTACTACAACTGCTAGGCTTAAACCAAGGTAGCAAAGACAATGAAAGGCTCCGTCCTCAGCCTTCCCTTTGCAGTCTCATCACAGATCTGGCAGTTTTATACCTTGAAGCCTTCTGGGTTCGGCTCTTTGGAGTAATTTCACCTACGCRTGCGGGGATATTGCGAGGCCTGATGACAGACACAGAAGGGCTCTGTCGGGACTCCGTACCGGGACCTGGGCTCAGATCCCAGCTGAGGGGCTTGCCCAGCGTATCACAGAGGGACTACAACGCCAACAGGGAGGATCCTCCAAGACAGAGGGCTTATGTCTGCTCCTTCTGTTTCAAAAACTTGTTCAGACTTTAAAAGTAAAGTCTGAAAAGTAAAAATTAGTGCCAGCTTCCATAAACCTGATATTATGTTAAAAAGAAGACTCTGGATTCAATATTTTATCTGTAGCAAATGGCATATACTTTTACTTCTGCTCACATACTATATGAATTACATACATACTTCCAGTAGGAAGAGAAGAAAAGGTTAGTTAGTAAGGAGAAAACTGGGACGCAGAATAGATTATTTATCATTTAACAAGATGTAATGAACACTGCAGCTACTGTTTCAGAGGGTTTTTTTACTTTCAAATAAGGAGAACTACTAGTACATTACATCCTTCCTTCCTCCCAGATGTTACCTTGCAGTTGCCATATTCCTAGAGTATTCCTAGAGTTCAATTTCATGCTTACTATTTCTTAAAACATTATGTATTGTTTTATCCTTCCTTCGGGCAAGAGAATAAGGCTGGGTGACCTCTTCGACGTAAACTCCCACTCTCAGAAAAAAAAAAAAAAAGTTTGAAAGGATTCTTTGATTCTTTCTTCCCTTTTGGGTTAGGAACTACCATCATGGAATTAAGTAATATTGGTTCCGCTTTTCAACTAAAATGATTAAATCAGTTAGTAGCAGAAGTAGGTTTAATTCTCAATGTATTAACCACAAATATGAGAGAGAGAGAAAGAGAGAGACACAAAGAGAAGTTACTGTGTGCAGTAACCCCTGTCAGGGGTGCTGCATCCTTTAAGACAATTCTCCTATACTCACAAGGAAATTCCTTAACACACATTATGATTCTGTGTCAGAAAGGATTATTAACTCAGAACATAATTCGTAAGAAATACTTTGGTACAAAGATATATTTGATGACTTATTTAAAGCTATTCTGTTAATAGCCTAATCTAGTAGACCAATAAATATTTAAGTAGGTAAATATAATACATCACTTTTTTTTTCTCTTTATCATCTTTTTTAAGCAACCAAGTACTATAAGATACTCTTGTCCATTAAATACTGACAATATTTAATTGCACTTGCTCATATATTTATTGAAGCTAACTTAATGCTGGGCTGAGATCTATTCAGCAGAATGTATAAAAATTAGAATGCAATTTACATCATTTTTAATTTCATGATATGCTAAGTCCATCATTGCACTTGTATAACTTACAACTCAGAGAAGAAAATTATATTTAACTGCACAAAGATTTCTGCAACTTGCACTTCACTGCACAAGCTAGCACATGTGCTTTGACATTCAAATGTCGATCTCCTCACAAAAACAGGAAGCAATTACTTCTATTTCTTCCCCTTCAATAATGCACTTGCATCTACATAATATAGTTGCATCATGGATTATTTTTTTTAAACACAGTGTTACCAAGCTTACATGCCAGCTTGGGCTTAGTGTCTCTTCTTGATCCTATATGCTTCCTAGTTGCAGAGGTAGAAAAGGTTTTCTAATTACCCCCTGGGGAGACACCAGAAATCTTTAAAATTTCCTTTCCCATGCTCATAACTATGAACTTTCTGTTTCACTACAGACTATTCACACTGTTGAAGATCTTAACAGACTGTATCAGTCCTGGGAGAGTCTATCTGCTCAAAATTCAGCAGATCACTCCTAAGTAGTAACGAGATGAACAGGCAGGAAAAATACCTTCCACCTTTTGTAGCGATATCCTAATTTTGGTCCTCTAGGAGCTGCTAAAATTTATCAACATACAGAACTACTTCATTAAGACATGGTTTTAGAAGCAGATTTTCAACGTATCTTGATAATCAGCACATACTTGTACCTCATCTAGAACACATATTTCGTGCTTTCTCAACTTTTGATTTACACTGGATTTTCTGTTAAGAGAAACCAATGTTTAATAGTTTTGTCTCCTTATAAAATGTCCTAGATACACTTTTTACTTCCCAAAGTTCTTAGAAAGAACAAATATTTTTAAAAGACATTTCTATAGTATAGTAAGACATATGCTGAATCCCATTAGTACCTTACCCTAAACACAAGATCTGATCAGCAAAAGGCAATTTCAAAAGGAAATCGACTTTGACAGTGGAGCCCTCCCAAAGCTATACACGTCACCTCCCAAGCCGATGAGAAAAGAGGAAAGATGACAACAAAACAAAGAAAAGTAATCATTTGGGTCTCAGGGTAACATCAGTGAGCTTTCAAAGTATGCTCATTTTTTGCTTTTAAAATTTGATTGCTCAAGAGGCGCTTTCTGCAAGGATACTAAAAATGAATTAGAATCTTCTTGCCCCTTCTTCAGGCAAATCGCTGTGAAAAAAATTATTCTGGCCTTACCTTGCTAGAAGACTAGAGTAAGTGTATATCAAAAACACCTTCTTACAATTATCTAACAAAATGAGTAAGAAMTCTTATGGTATTTAAACGTTTTTTAATTAAGGAATGCAGGGAAGAATTTCTCTGAGGCTAGAGCAGCCACATGCAGCAGCTGAACAAAATCATCTGAAAGGAGCCACACTATTAAAGTTTTAGGCAAAACTCACAAATGCCAGAACAATAGCATTCCAACCAGAAAGCTTATTGGTAATTAGTATTCCATTTGAGATATTTAGCTAGCTTTTTATAAGCCTATAGCTCATTTTGTGGTAGGATTTTCAAAATTAAAAACGGTGAAGAGAACATTTAAGATACTACAACAGAAATAATTCTTAAGCATGCTGTTGTTGATTTAGCAGTGTATTGGATTACTGCCAAGACTAGAAGCTATATTCAATTAGTTTATGAACATATGCCTTAACGTGTTTAGAAGAACCAGGGTGCAATTAAATCCACTCAAGTTATTTAGCAGAAGGAATGAAATTAATGTGTTCCTGTGTCTCATGTTCATATAGTTGTGTTTTRTTTTATTTTTGCTTACAAAAAACTACCATAGCCATAAATCTAAAAACAGATATAAAAATTAGGAGTTTATTCTATTGAAATGCAAAGCTGAATATTAGAAGTTTTCTTTAACTCAGGGAACAAATTTGTATGATCTGGGCTCCCTCAATTACCATATATACAATGTAGAACACTGTAGCTATGATAGCAACAACTAAACTGTACCAAGATAGTATTTATATACRCTTTTTAGAGGTGCAAGAATGATTAATAAAGACGCACCTATGAAAATTTAGCACCATTCTAGAAGAGGTTAGTCTTGAAGTATTTGTGGCAACCCTAAGAATACAGTCCAATTCAGTTCACCTGTGACAGGACAAATGATTAAAGTTAAGAATAAATTTATAAAATAATTGCATACTAGGAAAGAAAAGCTGCAGGAGAACAATCCTAACGTGTCTACTCTAATTCTAGAGTGCGCCAGAAGAACGAAATGTAGAGAAAGTTGAGTCTCCACTGACAGTTTACTCAGGTATCCAAAGTCCTTTTGAAAAATATCTTATAAAAAAATAATAAAGCGTAAGGTAAAGTCATGAAGTAGAACCTGGTTAAGAAACAGCTAAAGGAGGAGGACTGAGATGCCTCATAGTACCTACGAAGAGACRGAAGCGTAATGTCCCACAGCTCCACACTGGAAATGGACACAGAGGCTGGGCAGCAGAGAGGCAAACACATGGAGCAGGCAATGGATCTTAGAGACAGAGCTTATGGAGATTTCCAAACGAATGTAGCAAGAGAAAGCAAACAGTTAGTCTAATACCAGAGAAAATTTAAACTGCAGGTAACAGAGGATATTCAGCACYGACAATAAGAGACAGTTGAGAAGTACCTGTGTGATAAAGCACACTYGGTCCTAAAAGAGAAGTAAATACACTTGAAAGTCCCCATGCTTGTTGTCAAGAGGTAAGTGGTAATCTTTTTCATAACACTCACAAATATCTTCTTCTCCTGCCTTTGCATGCACCTGCCTGATTTCAGTGTCTCTATATATTTGTACAGCAAATTTGAAAGCCTCTTCCAACTTTCTCCACTATCTTCCCAATTGTGCTACATATATTTGTCTTGATGCTAGACTAATATTCCTTCAGTTATCTAGGTGATACTCATCCTCCAAGAAAAGCTGCCATCCACAAGTATCTCCCATTAGTCAAATATCTCTACAGATGCAGCTCTGCAGGTCTCAGGCCACAGGGAGTCCTTGGGGGCCTCTCCAGAAGGCCTGGACTGATAGTCAACTCTTCTGCAGGAAGTGTGCTGTTGTTGACAAACTGTGTCATCAGGTAACATTGTTGAGGGAGGAAGGCAGCAGACCGTGAAGCATCCATGAAAATGAGCAGGAGATACACAGGGCGTTCTYGGAGACCGTACTGCTCCAAGAGTTCCAGTCCTCTGCAGCAGGGGAGTTGCTAGAGGGCTCTGTGCTGAGTGAAACAGTACATCACAGACCAGCCTGGYAAAGAGGGCTTTAAACTAGGTAGAACAGGGGGGAAACAAGAGTTATAAAGACAGGGTAGTCAACAAAACACAGCTCAAGTTGGGAGGCCTCCAGACGGTCCATGCAGCCAGGGATGTGCACACGACGGGTGGAAGAGGGGACAGGCTGCTTGGGAGGATTATAAGAATGCTGTCAGAGTATGCAGGGATGCAATGAGGAAGGCTAAGGCCCATTTGGAATTAAGTCTGGCAAGGGAAGTCAAGGACAACAAGAAGGGCTTCTTCAAATRCATTGGGAGCAAGAGAAGACTGGGSAAAGTGTGAGACTGCTCTCTTTGAAAGGTTGCGGAGAACTGGAGAGGTGCCTGAGGACCGGAAGAAAGCCAGTGTCACTTCAGTCTTCAAAAAGGGCAAGAAGAAGGACCCAGGAAACTATAGGCCATCCCTGGAAACTCCATCCCTGGAAAGGTGATGGAACAGCTCATTCATGACATCATCTCCAAGCATATGGAGGAAAAGAGGGTGATCAGGAGTAGTCAACATGGATTCACCAAGGGAAAAACATGTTTAACCAATCTGATAGCCTTCTAGGATGGAAAGACTGGCTGGGTAGATGAGGGGAGAGCAGTGGATGTTGTGTACCTTGACTTCAGCAAGGCTTTTGACACTGCCTCCYGTAACATCCTCAGAGGCAAGCTTAGCAASTGCAGGCTAGGTGAGTAGACTGTGAGGTGGATTGAGAACTGGCTGAAAGGCAGAGCTCAGARGATTGTGCTCAGTGGCACAGAGTCTAGCTAGAGGCCTGTGGCTAGTGGAGCTCCCAGAGCTCARTACTGGGGCCAATCCTGTTCAACTTACTCATCAATGACCTGGATGAAGGGACAAAGTGCCTCCTCAGCAAGTTTGCTGGGAGGAGTGGCTGAAACACCTGAGGGCTGTGCTGCCATTCAGAGAGACCTGGACTGGCTGGAGAGTTGGGCGGAGAGGAACCTCATGAGGTTCAACAAGGGCAAGTGCAGAGTCCTGCACCTAGRGAAAAATAACCTCATGCACCAGTAYAGCCTGGGGGCTGACTTGCTGGAAAGCAGCTCTGCAGAGAAGGACCTGGGAGTGCTGGTGGATGACAAGCTGACCATGAGCCAGCACTGTGCCCTTGTGGCCAGGAAGGCCAATGGTATCCTGGGGTGCATTAGGAAGMGTGTTGCCAGCAGGTCAGGGGAGGTGATCCTGCCCCTCCACTCAGCCCTGGGGAGGCCTCATCTCGAGTACAGYGTCCAGTTCTTGGCTCTTCAGAGAGACATGACACTGCAGGAGAGTCCAGTGTAGGGCTCCAGAGGACTGGAGCACCTGCCCTATGAGGAACGGCTGCGAGAGCTGGGCCTCTTCAGCCTGGGGAAGAGAAGCCTGAGGGGGGATCTTATCAATGTGTATAAGTACCTGAAGGGAGGGTGTTAAGGGGATGGGGACAAACTCTTTTCAGTTGTCCCGTGTGACAGGACAAGAGGCAATGGGCAGAAATTGAAGCACAGGAAGTTCTGCCTGAACATGAGGAAAAAAATCTTCACTGTGAGAGTGACAGAGCACTGGACCAGGTTGCCCAGAAAGGTTGTAGAGTCTCCTTCTGTGGAGATATTCAAAACCTGYCTGGATGCAACCCTGTCTAACATGCTCTAGGTGGCCCTGCTTGAACAGAGGGATTGGACTAGATGATCTCGAGAGGTCCYTTCCAGCCTCAACAATTCCTTGATTCTGTGAGCCCAAGTTTCTCCTGGTAACATCATTCCCTTCATGCTATTTTCAGAAAACATATCATGATTTTGATTTATTTCTCTAAATCTCAAGTAATGTTCACCATAGTTGCCATGATTTTGAGCATTTTTCACATCCTGGCATACCTGCTTGTGTAAGAATCTCGCTGTTCTGTTTTAAGTGGCAATAAATTGCCACTTTTCCTTTCCTCAAACACAAGTTTGTGTTGCTTCACTTTGCTGTCTGAATTTTTCTACATTTTCCCTTAATAGATCTACCTCCTCTTTTTATGAGGAAGATCTCTTATAGGTGGAGTATTTTGGATAGCTATAGTGTTCCGCAAGTCCCTCTCACATTTCATCACTCAGAGCATTCCTAACTTTCTGTTACTCTGATTCATTTCATTGTTTCTTTTTTTATGATCTTGGTGGATTGGTCTTTCTTTTCTRCCACACAGTAAGCGCTTCTGGTTTTTCTCTCTTATTTTCTAAAAGAGTAGAACTATTTCACAGTTCTCCTCCTCCTCGCTTCTTTTGACTTTTTCTCATTGGTCATATCTTTTTTTCACTGATGAGCTTCTTTATGTAGATATATTTTTCATTCGGAGATTTTAACATAGYTTCTAACAYSTTCTTGYATTGCAGATGCATACAAATTCTCAGTTATATCCAATTGCCTTGTTTATCCTTACTGCATTCTCAAAATCTCACCTAACATCCATCTTTATCTTCAATTACATTTTGGTCCATGGATCTTCTCATCCAGAAGCTATATTATCACTATTGCTTGCAAAATCTTGGTATTTCCTACATTACTTTTCACATTTGCCTTCTAATGCAAATGAATAACCCCCGCCCCCCAAATCTTACCAGTTCCTCTACAAATTTTCTTGTAAACTCTCATACTTGCTATTCACTGGCTATTACTTCCTAGCTTAGCTTTCTAAAACCTGCTGCTTCAGTCAGCAGAAAATGGAGGAATCCTTTCCTTGCACATGCCACGGTCTGTCAAAACAGTTGCTCTGGCTGCTGGCACTTGCCACCTCCACAACTGGCATATTCAGCTGGTATCAGCAATACTCAAAGCCATTAGCCGCTGGAGAAAAATAATTTGAGTATGAAAGAAAATGAACATTCACAAAACCGAGACAAATGATTGTATTTTGCCACCACACTGAGGTCCATGCAAGTGATCCATAGGGTTGGTCTCATCTCACCCTCKGGCCACTCTCTCCTCAGACCCATTTGCCTCATCCACTCATCCCTGCTCCTTTCTCTTGGTTATTTAGCCATTCATCTCTCCTACCCACCACAACCCATCCCATTTTCTCTTTGTCCATTCCAGCTCCTCTCTTCTCCTTCCCATCTTCGCTCCATGGTTCCTAGGTTTTGTCTCAACTTCTGTCTAGGTCCCAGTCTCTCTTCTGCAGCAGTTTCCAAACTCCCTGCTCAATCAACTTTTCCTTCCTTCCTTCACTCACMGCCTTCTAACCAGGCACAACCACAATTCAGCATCAGCGTACCAATCCCTCACTTACATGCCCCTCCCAGTGCCCAGCAGTTCCCCCTTCCCCTGCAGATTTCTGCCTCTACCTCCTTCCAAAGCTGCCTTTGTCCTCTCTGCTTTCAGATCAGAAGGCCTCCTCCTCTGTTTTGCTTAGATATCAGTAGAAAGAAATCATAGGAAATAMAGGGGGAAGAAAAAAGAAAAGATAAAAAAAAGAAAAGAGAAAGGAAGAAAAGAGAAGAGAAAAGAAAAAAGAAAAGAGCAGAGAGAAAAGAAAAGAAAAGAAAAGAAAAGAAAAGAAAAGAAAAGAAAAGAAAAGAAAAGAAAAGAAAAGAAAAGAAAAGAAAAGAAAAGAAAAGAAAAACATGCTCT
Source organism: Rhea americana (assembly GCF_003343005.1). Classification (NCBI taxonomy): domain Eukaryota; kingdom Metazoa; phylum Chordata; class Aves; order Rheiformes; family Rheidae; genus Rhea; species Rhea americana. The sequence goes on from NW_028185816.1 coordinate 7,911,684, forward strand.
TTTTTTGCAGTACAACCCAATCCTCAATCCCGGAGAAGCTATTGTGGCTTTGCTACTGTACCCCTTATTTGCAGCACAAATCTTTCTTTTGAGAAAGTAGGACATGTGCAGCCTTATCAGCACTAGGGAGAAAAAAAAAACTGAGCTTTTCACCAGATTTTGAAAGGTCAACTGAGGAAACAAGGTGCAATTAAATAACTGACAAATACAACCAAATAAGTTGAGTAGATTTTCAAGAGAAAACTTATCACTCAAAAGCATAAGAACTCAATAATTTTTCTAGCCATAGTTCACCAGAATTTTTTTTTAAATAAATAAATCATCCAACAAAAATTAAGCAATAACTAAAATAGAAAATATCAACTCAATCACACTTTCAGCAAAAACTTAGTAACTTTAATAAAGTTTTTAATAGTGGGAAGTATCTGAAAATCTTTATCATTAGCAGCATAACCAATCTTATCTTTTAATAAGACATAAATAAATGTCAGCAGTGATTACACAAACCCCAGAGCCGTGTCAGTGCATGAGAACTTCAATGTCAAATTTATTAGGAAACGAGTGGCTAGGAAAGTGCGAGTTGACTCTTTCTGCATCCAAAGCACAAAAATAAATACAGTGCCTGAGAGACTTAGCTAAATTCCTACTTAAACCTGATAACATGACTACCTGGAGAATATAATTGCATCATTGAATTTACTTTGAATGTGTATTTATAAAATCATGAGTACATTCTTCTTAAAATATAATCTAACTCGTCATTTTTAGATGTTTCTCTTCAGAAAAAGGCTTATAATTTGGGGGCTTAGGCACAGATCTTAAATGGAAGCAGATTCAATATTTGGTGCTTTCATTTTTACCCCCAACTTATTTAGCATGTGTTACTCTCATGATTTAATCTGGACAAGAAAGCTGCATGGCTGTTGAAGCAGTAAATTTAAAGTGTAAATGGATTCTTGGCTGCTGATGGCCCAGTTTCTGCTTCTGTTCCCATAGAAACCCATGTAGGAGTGGCAAGAAGACATAACTTAAAATATGAACTTAAGGGTTTACTTCCCCCTTCCTCCTCCCTCTCATTCTAACCTCCATCTCCAAGTAAACGGGTTGCAGTTGAACCCCCCTCCCCTTCTGTTTCATCCCTTGATTTTACTGATGTAAGCACATCTAGCAAAAAATTACGCTGGAGAGTATCTTCCTCTCCTAAACTAGAAAATCTGGGCTGTGAGAAGTGAGTACGCAAACACGAGGCAGAATTTGTGTGCTCGCGCACACGCGCGCTTGGCACCCTGTCCGAAGCTGCTGTTGCCCAGTGGGGCTCTTACCTCACTTCTCCCCCTGACGAATGGAGGCAAACAAGGATGGTGGAAAAATCATCTTTAAAATGAGGTGTCCATCACCCAGATGTGAGTAGGAGGAAATGCTGTGGAGCCTCTGCRCAGGTATCTAATATAGCTAAATTAGCCAGTTAGGCTAATGATAATTGCCTCATTTATTAAACACCACTCTCACAGTATCTTCAGCCTTAAGATTCATTTCATAAATGTCTATGATGGCACCCAAGCATAGTGGATGTCCTGTAATAAAATATCACTTTATGGACATAAAAATTGAGCGATTTTGGTCATTAGAAATGGTTCAGCCCTCAGATGTGACTAAGCAATTCTGTAGAAGTACTGACTGGGATAAACACGACCCCAAATAAGATTTCATATTAAGTAACAGACAAATAAAGAAAAATCCCACACTTTGGAAAGAACATTAAAGTACTGGTCATTTGCAATCACTGAAGTATCAAAAAAAAAAAATTCTTTGGTAACTTACAGGCTCTTTAAATTTCTTCCGTAGTTAAGTAGATGTATACTCGAGAAGCTGGAAAACATATCTCTAAATAATTTGTGTGAAAGATGAGATCAAATTAGGTGAAGAGGAATGCTAAATCCAAGATACTGCTGCTTGATGCACGCTGCCCTTGGGACTGTGGAGACATACACCATATTACAATAAAACACAGAGCTGGGCAGGCTGCTTGAACCACACCTGCGTGCAATCTTCACCARTACCTTCTCTTAAAACCTCCAAAGACAGCAATCTATTCCAATGCTTATTGTTAACACAGTAGAATTTTTTTACCATACAACCTACACTTCTCTTTGCACGACATAAGACCATTATATTGTATTCCAGCACTGGCTAATGTGAAGAACAATGCAAGGTTTTTATACAGGCGACAAGCCAGTTTCTCTTTATTCTCTCTTCAAAGCAAAACTCAATTATTTCAGATTCTYCTGGGCTCTCTGATCATTCTTTCTGGTTCCTCTGGACTTTTGGACTTTCTTTACATAATATACATCTTTCTTGAAATCCTATGTCCCTAACTAGACATGTT